>NC_139957.1:25869862-25884862 GCF_963454915.1 Gymnoscopelus microlampas | reverse complement strand
GAGGGAGGCACAGACTGGGAACCAGGAAGCTGGGTCTTGTTTCTGGTGCCTGCAGGGAAATCAGGAGGGAGGCTGCAGCCCTGCATGGCACCATTGCAGCTCCGCTGTTCGGAGGCCAGCAGCATCAAAGGGGGCAGCCAGACGAATCTGAAGCGATTCTCAATATTTAAAGAGGAGAAAGGCACAAAGTGTGTTTAGAGAGGGAGGGCCGGGATGGAGGGAGATATATAGAGAGAGCGAGGGGAGGGGGGGGGGGGTTAAAAGCTGCCTCTGCAAATGTCCTTCAGCAAAATAACTTCTTTTTTTTCCTTCTCAATTCCCCCTTTGTCTGCCTTTCTTGCTTTTGGCAATATCCGCAACCCTGGGTTGAGAGAAAAATCTTTAAAAACAATTGGAATAAAAACGCAGCCCAGTGAATTGGAGGGAAGGGGCCCAAGCAGGAGCTGGCTTCCTATTCCTTTGAGGGAGTGGCAGGGTCGATACGGAGCCCGGCAGCTGCCACAGCCAGGGGACAACCAGCACAGCCATGCACAGCCACATTCTGCTAAACAGGAGACCGAGGCAGTAAAAAGGACGGCAGCACAAGACAAAGTGCCTTGTTTCTTGTCTTTGTAAGATAAATCCCCGGGATTGCTGGGGTTCTTAGCTCATAGCGAAGAGGTTGAGAGGGACAGCAGTAGCAGCCTGTTAGAAAGACAAGGGAGAGACATTAAAACAAAACAAAACAAAACAAAAATACGAAATGAAAGGCCAGTGGGAGAGAGCAAGGCGAGTGTGCGCCAGAGCGAGGCCGCTCTGGGCGAGCAGCTGAGCTTTGTGTTTTGTCTGCTTCTCTCCCTCTCTTCTCTCTCTCTGTCGCTCTCTCTCTCTCTCTCTCCCTCCCTCTCTCTCTCTCCCTCCCCACCTGTCGAGGCGCCAGGGGCTGTGCATCCCAGGGGGTCTCGGCTCTCAGCCACGGCCGCGCCGCACCAGACCAAGACAGAATACACAGAACAACAGCTGCAGCCAGCCTTATTCTTCTCCTCCTTCATCCTTCTTTCCCCCAGTCCTAAACAACCTGTCTTCCCATGTCAAACTGGTGACAAGCAGTCCCAATCGCAGGCACAGCGCTTACAGGTTCTCCTCCACTACATTGGAATATATGTGTGTGCGTGCGTGTGTGTGTGTGTGTGTGTGTGTGTGTGTGTGTGTGTGTGTGTGTGTGTGTGTGTGTGTGTGTGTGTGTGTGTGTGTGTGTGTGTGTGTGTGTGTGTGTGTGTGTGTGTGTGTGTGTGTGTGTGTGTGTGTGTATATATATATATATATATAAAATATAGATATATTCAAACATTATGTGACTAACCACTTTAACCCTGGCGTGCCTATTTTGGACATTTCATTGTAGGCAAAGATTGACCGTACAATGAAGTAGGCTGAAGTGGTTAAGAGAGAAAAAGATAACATTAAGAGAGAGAAAGGAACAAAAAACAGAGACAGTACATCTATATATCGGTCCAGCCAGGCACTAGAGCAAAGCAAATTGGGTCAAATCATTGTTTACAATGGCTCATTATGGTCTCATCTGAACCTTTGGCCCTAGATCCAATTAGTCTTGTCTGAAGACACCTGGCCAAGGTTTGGCCAGACCTGTGTGTGTGTGCGCGGCGTGCGTGTGTGTAGTACAGGGTGGCACGCTCCATGGTGGCTTTGGGAAATTTGGCTCAACATTCCACAGTTGAGCCGACGCAATATCACTCGGCTGCCATTGTTTCTAATCAACTTACTGTATACTACACGGAGGGCATGTATGAAAGAAGCTTACAACGAACAATAGCTCTTTGATCACAGCTTCCAGGAACAGGGCTGAACCAAAGACTAATATAGGGTCTGGTCATGTCATTGTTCTTTATAAAACCATGCAGGCATGAAAAGGGAAATGAAGGAATGCAGGTTATGAGAGTTTGGAGTAACCACTTAGCTTCTGAGAACATTTGACGTTGAGGTTAGTAAAGGCTGCTGCTGAGCTAACAGCATTGTGCTTGTCTATGCGTGTGCATGAGTGTGTGTGTGTGTGTGTGTGTGTGTGTGTGTGTGTGTGTGTGTGTGTGTGTGTGTGTGTGTGTGTGTGTGTGTGTGTGTGTGTGTGTGTGTGTGTGCGTGCGTGCGTGCGTGCGTGCGTGCGTGTATGTTAGAATTTGCTGTCATTCTCTCCCATGGCTGACAGTGCAGGGGCAGATGCTGCCTGACGCCGCCATGGCTAGGAGAGGCTGAGGGAGGTGACCTCGCCATGCTTCACATCTGGTGCACATTGTCCCAGTGAGGACCAGCCTCAGCCCTCTAGTCCTCCAATGTCTGGACAGGCTTCACGTAACGCCACATGACTGGGGCTCTGGGAAAGGCTGTGCCTCATAGTGAATGCTTAGCCTGAATTATACTTTGTTGATTATCGTGTGAGCTTGTATAGATCTGCTATTTGTGAAAGTCTTTGAATTGGGCTTAAAAGTGGTTAAATAAAGTACATTTCAGGTCAAGTTTATTTTATATTTACTTGTTTGCTTGTTCATTGTATAATACAAATCAAATTCATTCATTCATTCAAAACATGGGTAATCGGCGGTCTAGGACTCGGGGACGGCATTGGACCCAGAAATATGGTAAATAGGTATAAATCAGGCTTGTGTGTGTGTGTGTGTCCATGCATACGTGTGTGTAATTCTTTCGCCCCTTGTTTCACTCTGCAACTTTCACATGAGCAGCCATTCACAACTCATTACAATTAGTTTTTCATGAACAAATACAGTATTGGCAAGTACCTACAGTGTTTCATACAAGCCACGAAACATAAATTCCAGCCAAACTGATATTTCTTTCTTTGGCCACAAAGAAAGTTGTTTTTGTGCGAATTAGTGGCTAAGCACCTTGCTTTTTTGGTTTAGCCCTCACAGGAGTAAATGTTTCATTTGAATACTTTCCCTTCTGTATCGTGACATTTGGCTGCGTCAGTGACTCATTAAAGCTGACAATGTTCTGATTTGTTCACATTCAATAAATACGTGCATATACAAAACAATTGCCCTTGAGACACACAACAACAGGACTTTTGCCATGGCCCAAACTGTATTCTGCTGTCGTCGTTGTCTAAGGCAGTGGTTCTCAACCTTTTTAGGCTGTGACCCCCCAAAATAATCACATTTGAACTGGGGACCCCCCACTCTGATAAGCACTTCGAATTGTAGTAGTTGAGGCATTACATTTTGTTTGACTCGGTTCCACAGATAAATATTGTGACAAATATGACAATTTAATGTTTCACCAATTTGTATGGTATAGTTTGTTGATTACTTTTGATGATGTAATGCTCTTTTTTCTTTACTTTCCTTCTTTTTTTGGGGTATTAAAAAGATCTTAAAGGCGCTCGGGTGGCGCCGTGGTAAAGTCCCTGTCCACCAGAAGGTCTTAGAAATAGAAGGTCTTAAAAGTCCTTAAATTGTCACTTCACTGTCATCTGGGTGTTTTTGTCTATTCATTTTGTTTTGTTTTGATACACCTCGCATTTGAACGTGTATGTGTGTTATCTGTTTACTGGTGTTTTTTGTTGTTCTGTTATGCTGTGTTTTGTTGTTTTTGTTTTGATTGTTGTTGTTGTTGTTTTGTGACAGAAAATGACAGACCTCTTTGATTTATTACTTGCCGCGATTTCTTGTTTTTTGTTGTCTGTGCAAAAAAGTAATCAGAGATTTGTTTAAAAAAAAGAAATACTCAGTGCTTATTTAAGTAGCAACAATACCTTTTGTACACTCACAGAGTTACAGACCCGTAAGGAGTAAGGACCCGTTTGGACCCCTGGTGGTCCCCGGACCTGACGTTGAGAAACACTGGTGCTAAGGCTATTGCACGCTGCTTTGGCTAATTTACTAGCCTGCCCAATTTCATACAGCATGCCTTCATTTACAAGGACAGGTGCTTGGAGTCTCTGGCATGGCATAGCAGCCAATAGCCAAAATCTGCAGTCAGATACTGCACTCAGAATTCATCATGAGACGGACAGATATAATGATTGACAGAGACAGTGTGTATGCCAGAGGGTGTGTAGGAGTGAGGAGGTGGTGTGAGGCGAGCTCGGCCGCGCTTTAACAGCAGGGCTCTAATTAAAAAGGCCTCACAGCTGGGTGCCAAGTAGGCCTCTTATGAAGAGGCCAGGACTCTGACACTCACACTTTGGCAGGAATGGCGAGACACCTGGTGTGTTTGTATGTGTGAGTTTGTGTGTGTGTGTGTGTGTGTGTGTGTGTGTGTGTGTGTGTGTGTGTGTGTGTGTGTGTGTGTGTGTGTGTGTGTGTGTGTGTGTGTGTGTGTGTGTGTGTGTGTGTGTGTGTGTGCCTATGTGTGTGCCTATGTCAATGCATGTGAAAACAAAAAGCAGAGAAGAGAGTGAGAGAGCATAGCATGAGGGGGGTGTGTGTGTGTGTGTGTGTGTGTGTGTGTGTGTGTGTGGTGACGATGACATTCCTACTACACTCTCTCCAAAAGACCTCAACCCTCTTCATCCCTAATGGATAAGTCAGAGGCTGACTGAAAAAGCAGCTGTCCCCTCTCTCTCTCTCTCTCTCTCTCTCTCTCTCTCTCTCTCTCTCACACACACACACACACACACACACACACACACACACACACACACACACACACACACACACACACACACACACACACACAAAGAGCTGGCGGACCCTTTCGCACTTTGGTGCCTTTGTGTGAAATCAATAGCAGCTCTTGGTGCAGCTCAACACAGCTAGCCACATGAGGGCTGCAGTCATACTGTACAAAAACACACACACACACACACACACACACACACACACACACACACACACACACACACACACACACACACACACACACACACACACAGGCACAGGCACATGTGCGCATGCGGCTGTTTAGTTACAAGTCCAGTGAAAGGCTTGTGGTCCGGCAGTAGTTTCTTAAGGTCCAGGCCCTCTTCCAGCAGCCGTGATGTGAGCGCTCATGCTGCTCCCTGAAGTTACTGTAGGTCACTGATCTCACTTTCCATCTGTTCATCCAACCCAGCAGTTTAGCCTACGTAGGTTAGCTGTTCCACAGCTACATTGGTTAGCTGTTCCACAGCTACGTAGGTTAGCTGTTCCACAGCTACGTAGGTTAGCTGTTCCACAGCTACGTAGGTCAGCTGTTCCACAGCGCCGTTTCAACCTTGACCGAGCCTAGGCATCTGCAAAAGGCACTCTGATTGGTACCATTCGTACCCCCTCAGTTAAATTTACACTGAGGATTTTCCTGTGCTGAGCTGCACGGGGGGCTCAAGCCGTTTGATTCCTATTGATCCACATCCCAGTGGTCCAGTAGACAACTTCCGCACACTGGTACACAGGAATTGAATTCCAATCCCGCGCTTCCGCCAAGATCGTGCTCCGTGCCGCGTCTCCAGGCCGATTATTTCCTCGGAACTCCCCACAGGGGGCCGCGGGGTGTGTGATCCAAACCCCACAGTGACGGACAGGGGGAGGGTCTATCTATCTATCCGTCTTCCACACCTCACAGAACGGCTGCCCCCTGTTCATCTCTTTTTTAATTAGCCAACGCGGCACTAAGCCTATTTCGGGCAGCTATGACCAAGAGCAATATCATTTTGCACCATTTAACCATGTTATTAATGAACGGCGGGCTCATCGCAGATGATGGATCAGTGCTATTTTCCAAGCTGTTACCATGTCCATTATTGTTTCAATTACCATCGACCATGTAATGGTTATCCTGGTCCCATCTCATACTTATGAGAACTATTAAATGCACATGGGGCATCAATTTCAGTATGGCACTCGTCAGGGTTTGATTTACTGGGGAGGGGGGGGGGGGGGGTGGCATGCCTCTGCTTTTGATATCCCCCCTCTGGTCATTAATTGTTATAATATAATATGTTTTATCCCTGCTTCAGATCAGACTGAATTAAATACATGATTATGTTGATTATGTTGTGGACCACATTGAGCAAATTTGGAAACAATTGTCAAAAAGTTTCAATTGCATTTTATTTTATTCATGACAAGTTGTTAGCTTGTAGATCAGCTATTTTCGCTTCTTGTGTCGTACGAAGGAGCATATAGCCATAACCACTTTGCAAGCTCAAAACGCGCCTCAGCACGACGCGTTTTGAGCTTGCAAAGTGATTATGCCCTATACTCTCCTTGGCTTGTAGATTTTGTCAAATTTTTGGCGAATGTTCCCCCCAGAATAGGCATGCTGGGCTTCAAGTAAGTCGGACACTGGCCCCCGTGCTCGGTGTGTGGTGCTTGGTGTATGGAAGGTGGACTTGTAAAGTTTATAGGTACATCACATCGGCACTCACAAGAGCATACTCTCTAATTACTTTCAAATTAGATCCCACATTTTTCAGTGTGCACACATTGTAATGTAGTGAAAACATGACACATGAGGGCCGAAGGGAGGAAGAGACAGCAATGATCAGAGAAAGAACTGGAGAATCAGCAGTCTTCAGCAGGAAATCCTGTGTGTGTGCGTGCATCCGCATGTGCGTGCGCGTGTGCACGTGCGTGAACGCGCGCTGGTACAGCTGGTGACAAATGATCCCCTAGGCCCGGACCCTGGCCTGCTGTAGCAGAGGTTTTCATTTGGGCAAGAAAGTGCAGACGAAGGAGGTCTTACTGCAGCTATGGCAGACAGTAGTCCATACATAACACTCCAGTCAACAAGCCTACTGGACCAGACCACAGCAGACTGAACCAGACTGGATGGCACGCAAGGGACTTGAAAGTGCTGATCTTAACTAAGTATGTAGGTGACAGTGCTTATTGCTTAATGAAGACATTCAACAAAAAGAGGGACTTATGTACACTGTCTGAGCACACATGGAACAGAACATTTGCGACTTCCCCCATTGTAAAGATTCGAAAGACATTTCCTGGAAAATAATAATACCGATCAGTGGCAAGGAGACAGTCAGACAGTCAAAGACTACAGTGCATTGATTCTCAAACGTTTGAATTTCAAGGACCCCCATGACTCTGAAAGTGTAAAAATGGAATCAATCTTCGATGAAACAGTAATCTCTAGCAAAGAAGAGATTACCTTTGGGCTGTATTCTTGACAAATACCTGACAGGTGAAAGCATGGCAACAACGATGATCAAAAAAGCTAATCAAAGAACAAGGTTTATGGGCAGAATTTCCTCTTTTGTCAACAAAAGTGCTCTCAGGAGCCCTCATTCAGCCCCTCTTTGACTATGCTTGCACCTCCTGGTACTCCAACATCTCAATGTCACTAAAGACTAGGCTTCAAACCTCCCAAAACAAACTCATTTGACTACTTCTCGGCCTGGGGCTCATGACCCACCTTTTTCCCACACATTTTGCTAGCCTAGGATGGCTCAGGGTAGAAGACAGGGTTAAACAATTAAAAATGGGATTGGCTTTCAACATAGTCAATGCGTGTGAAGATTATTATATATATATATATATCAGAGGTCGCGTTAGTCCGATAATTACCGGTTTTGACCGTTTTTTTATGACAAAGACCGGAAAAAATAAATCTCTCCGGACATCCTTACCGGTTGATAATGACACGGCTGTTCATTAATTATCACCGCAAAATTAGGCACATTTCAAATCCTCTGCTTTGCAAGCTCTCTCTCTCTCTCTCTCTCTCTCGCGCTCTCGCTCTCGCTCTTTCTCTCTCTCTCTTAACAGCGTGCGTGTGTTTCTGGGAGAGAGAGAGACGTAGAACGAAAATAGTTTGTCACACGCTGTTAGGTTACACCTATTTCCTGTTACAAATAACCAGTGTAAAATGTGCTGCATTGGGCGGTAAATGGGAGACACTTTATTGTGAAGGTAGCCTACAACAGGAAAAAGAGAGCTAGTTGTTGCTGCTGCGTACAGACTGCGGTCTCGGCAGACAGACAGAGACACCGCGGTCCGGTTACAAGTTACATTATATAAAGTTGTGTATTTAACAGCCAGTTACACACAAGTTGTATCATTACGAGTTAGAATATATCACAGATACTAGGCTAATACAAGGGCACTTGTGAGTAAAGTTGGCAAGTTGCCCTACAGTTTAAACAACAGTGCAGGTTGAAGATGAAATCTAACACAGATGCGTAAATACTCTTCATATAACAGCTATAGGCTACTGCACCTATGGCATCGAGCTGAAACATGACGTTAATCATAATTGTGGACCTATTTTTAACTCTATGAGGTGGACACGTTAAAGCCTTACCACTTTGAACTGAATAGCTCTATGAGGAGACGACAAGATTCTCACAACTCATCAACTTTCCCACGGCTGTCCCAACTAGACGCACGGACGGCATCCACTGTCTAATTATACAGCATAACCTCCTCTTGTGAGTGAGTAGTGGTCTATAATGTATTGCCCTAACAGGTCAGCTGAGCCACATTATGAAGGATTAATCTGAAATGCCCAATTTTGTGCAGTGCCCTTTGATTAGAAAATGCATACAAACGCAATTGATTATTGAGAAACCATTACGCACGCAGCATGCACAAATGGTAATGTAGGTAATTAATGTATTTGTGTAAGATGACCCTACTATAAAATGTGTATATTATGATGGTTCATGTTCAAATAGCTCAATCCAAAATATAATGCTGTAGGCCTAAGTGTTAGGCTGTATTTACGCACCTGCTTGTCATTAATGCATACAAATAATTATGACCGTTATTTTTGTCAGATGTCCGGTAAATTTGAATCCTTCCGGACATTGGGACCGGCAGATCAAAATCCTAGCGCGACCCCTGATATATATATGTTTAAGTTGTTAAAGGTAAAATCCACTGGTGCAACAGAAGAATCATGGTCTATGTTAGAATACGAAGCAAAGAAATGCTCAGACACAGCATAACGTTGGAGCCAGGAACTTCCTGGGTGAAACGCTGCCGCAGTACAGCATTACTGTATACTGTTGTATCAAGAATTGTGGGCATATGCTTGTTCTACCTGTTTTCATCTACGTTACAATACAACTGACCATAAAGGAACTACAGAGCACCATTCCTCTTCTTCTGCATTTCCCAATCTGTCTTTGTGTAAGCCTGTCTCCCTCTCTCTGGCTGTGAGGAGAGTGTCATTGCTGTCAGGTGTGAGTCAATGCCGTCAGAGGCGATCTCATTACGCCAGCTTACCTCAAGGTTAGCAGTGGGCTGCTGCCTAGGCACAAAATCGATCTTCACCGGGGACGTGCACTAAAGGCCACTGTGGCGTGCTGCGCACACGCGGAGGCACAAAACAAACAAGCCCCTGCCTGCACTTTGAAATGCAAAGCTATAGGCTAACCTTACAGTATAGGCGCTCACACGCGCACACACACACGCACGCACACACACACACACACACACACACACACACACACACACACACACACACACACACACACACACACACACACACACACACACACACACACACACACACACACACACACACGCACACAGAAAGCTCACAGAGTTCAGGGTTTCAGAGTCAGATGTCGCATCAGCTGGTAGGAGGGTTAACAAATTGTGGGATTATATTTTAGCTTCGTCGCCTCATCTAAGCGAGAGCGTCATTTAGTAATTTCACAAGCACTTCATTGAGCATTCAGCTCTCCTCTATAAAGCAAGTAGTCTTTTCCTGTCACGCTTGATTTATAGTGGATTACAGATAATGCAAAAGGTCCTAATCATCCAAACAAATTGAATCATCATTCACTATGTTTATGTTTTGAAACAGCTCCTGAAAATCCTGTGGCCTAAGCATTAAAGAGCATTATACAGTAGAATATACAGTAGAATATACAGTATATACTCTGTGTGTGTGTGTGTGTGTGTGTGTGTGTGTGTGTGTGTGTGTGTGTGTGTGCGCGCGTGCGTGCGTGCGCGCGCGCGCGTGCGTGCGCGTGTGTGTGCGTATGTATGTATATATATATATATATATATATATATATATATATATATATATATGCATATATATAAAAAATATGTCATTTGTGAATACATTAACATCCTATAGCCTACAGCTTACAATTCACAACAACAACCCAGACCTCAATCTGTCCTCTAATCATGTCGTCTGTTGTCATACGAGGCAGATATACCCAGCGGTGACAGCAAATAGACTAACTGGCTATTGTCTGATGTGTGGCCTGTTCACATCTACCATTAATATCTTCACACGCCACCACCGTTAAAACGCCAAACAAAATAGCCCCCGCTTGTATGAAGCGTATTGCCTATCTGTATGAAACCATCATATCACTGTTTTATGTCATACCGTCAAGCATAAAGATGTCAAATTAGCATCTGTCGTGAATAATAAATAAAAGGCAAGCAGTATATCATTTCTACTCCTGGCGGGTTGCGACCTTCAGCGCTGGAGGCTAACAGTGAAGAAATTAATATTCATGGAAAACAGCTTGGCTGGTACCTTTGTTCTGGTAACAGGTGTCCATATGTAGGGGATGAAAAAGCAAGAAAGATTTACACAACTTAATGGGCACAGTGAGCATATTATGTTTAAGTTGCTACAAGAAAATGGTAATGCTTTGTTATTTACTATTCTTTTTTCCTTTTTCTTGTAAAATTTCCTCTCCTTGAGAAAAGGAATGTTTTGAATAAAACATTTCAGGAGAGAGTTAAGGCATTTTCTGTTGCTATTAATGTTTGAACAGCTTCTCTTTTTTGCTGTGAGACTTGGACACACATTGAGAGCGAGTGAGCGAGAGAGAGAGAGAGAGAGAGAGAGAGAGAGAGAGAGAGAGAGAGAGAGAGAGAGAGAGAGAGAGAGAGAGAGAGAGAGAGAGAGAGAGAGAGAGAGAGAGATACAATATGCACTAGGTTGGGCTATTGTCAGACCTGTCTACAGTGTGTGGCCAAACGCTTCACAAGATTGTGATGACAATATGTCTGCGAGGGTTAAAAAACACAAACATCAGGGACCTCTATGAGAATAGTATGTGGCAAATGGTCTGTGACAGGGGCTGGACAGTAACAAAAAAAAATAAAGGAATGGAATCAGAGGAATCACTCTCATAAAGACAGCACATGTCCAGACAGACGTGGAAAAACTGACAAGGAAAGAGACAGAGAACGAGAGGGAGAGAGAGAAAGAAACAGAAAGAGAGAGAGAGAGAGATAGAGAGAGCGAGAGAGCGAGAGAGAGAGAGAGAGAGAGAGAGAGAGAGAGAGAGGGTCAAGCAGTCTGACAAAAGTTACACTCATTGGGAGTGGTACAATTGAGGTGACATACTAATTCACCTCAGCGACATCATAGACATTAAAGCAAAGGACATCCAATGCCACATTTAAATGTGTTTGCGGTGTGGCTCTGCAGGAGTCTAGATGTCTATAAGAGGGTCAGTGTGTGTTTGTCTGGGTGTTTGACTAATCTCACAAACCGCTGGACCAACCCATGCCAGATTTCTTGAGCACACTGCCAATAAGCCACAGATGTACCTTCCATTAATTGTGTTTTGCATACAGTATGTAGAGCCCATGGGACTGGGTGGAAAATAGCAATTTGCTAAAACCTGGTACTTTACATCTCCCCTTGTTTTACAAGGAGAGATAAAGACAATAAAGACATTCTACTACAAAGTGAGATTGGTGTTCAAAGATGAAAAAGAGCTGCGTTTACTTTAGTACGTCTGAACCCCCGCATTACCTGTCCTCGCCAAGATATAGTGTAATCACTGCACCACATCAAAGTATTGGCACACGCATACACACACACACACACACACCCGTGGCGTTGGCCATACAGATGTGGGGGCGTTGTGCTTGGTTAATGAAACCATCTTAGCCTTCATAAAAGGTCTTGGAACCTTCCATCAACGCAAGGAAGGACGGACGCACGCACACGCACACACACACACACACACACACACACACACACACACACACACGCACACACACACACACACACACACACACACACACACACACACACACACACACAATTACGGTGAGCAGTCCAGCCCTTCCATTAGCTTAATGAAGTGGCTCCCCAAGATGGACGGCGTGACATCACCCCCACCACCAATCACAATATCACTCCGAAAAGGCGTTCCGCTAAAAGCCCCACCCCCCCACCACCACCACCACCGACTCCCCCCCCTCCCCTAAATGGATGGCGAGCAAGTGGTCCAAGGGTCTATTCTGCCCTCCAACACTTTTATTGGTCTGGGTTATTTATCTCCCTAATGCGATTGGTTGGAATGGACGCCCGTGGAGGGCGGAGGCCTTGTAAATCACAGCGGGGGGGTCGGGCGGAGCGGCACTGTGATTAACAGAAAACTTTGGTTCAGCGGCGATGACAATGGCACCATGAGGACGGGCGCATAGTCCGTCTGCATTCTGAATAGGGACAATGAAAAGCTGGGATAAGTACAGCCAGGCCCGAGGGCAGTGAGCCCGCTAGGGAGACTGACTAGGACTCTGCAAGGTGGCAGGGAGAAAAAAGGGAGGCAGGCGGGGGACAGGTGGGATGTGGGAAGAGAGTGGAAATGGGGAGGGGTGGTAGGTAAGGTTGAGTTGAAATCGAGAGTAGATACGGGAGTTAATGCCTCGTCACGCTTCATTGGGCGCCAGGAGCCGTTGACATGTCGCGCTGTGACGCATTGAGCTTGCAGATCTGCTACTTAGTTTTGATGCGTGGCACTGGCGCCCAAGTATAAATCAAGCCTAAGTGTTAATGGAAGAAAGAAACTAGGCACGCCTATAGTTCAGCTGCACCCTGGATACTGCAACAGTCAAATGAGATTGCACTTTAAGTTGCACAGTATGTGGGTGTGCAGAACACATGTGGAAGATACACTGCATGATTGGATCATGAGCCATATTATGTACCATAACATATCAGTTATGCTCAGCCTTTTGTATACTTTGCTGAATTGTTGCATTGTCAACCAGCCTGGCATAATAACCTCATCGTCCTTGTATTTGTGATCTAATCTCTGTTCTATTCTGATAAACTAGTAAACTGGAAGTTGAGCCATTCGTTTGGAAATCAATGTGAATGTCTTTATCTTGCCAAAGCCAACAATGAACTAATGAAGGACTTTCCTGCTTCTCAGCTTTTTGCAATTACCTAGGCAGCTGAATTTACACTTGGTCTGAGGGAGGTAGGAAAAGGGGACTAATTAAACATTTTACTAAAACCACTGGGGAAAGCTATCAACAAATCAGAATAACTGAGGGCATTCCAGATTCCTGTCTCTGGTCTTGTCTGTTTTGTCTGTTATAAACACTACAGCATCTTTCTTGCCAGTACTTGATGGGCTATTTGACTGGAATGAACTTGCCCAGTAAAATATAGAAGTGCCTGCATATCGCTGGTGATTATAGAGATGCATACTCTTTAGTTTCATTGGTCAGTAAAGCAAAACCTGCAGTATGATGAAGACCATGTCAGTGGGTCAGGAGGTAGAATGATCTCTTGGGAATCAGAGGTTTCCCGATTCGATCTCTGGCTCCTCCTGGCGTAATGTCGAAGTGTCCTTGACCAAGACTCTTTGACCCCTAACTGCTCTCAACGAACAGGTTGGGTGCCTGGTTTCCTGAGCTGTCGGTGTGTGAATGGGTGAATATAATGCACATCCTAAAGCGCTTTGGAGAAACGTGCTATAGAAATGCACCATTTACAACAAACATTTAGACCTTGAAATGGGATCACTGGTTGTTTTTACAGCAGAGTGATTGTCACATGTGTTTCAACAATGCTCTTCTTTTTACGTTTTAAAACTTTTATTCACATGAATAATAGCCCCCTACCCAAGGGTTGGGCAATAATGAATAATGCTAATTTCATATTCTAGGATAGGATAGCATAAACGTTATTGTCCTTAGGGGAAATGTGTCACTGGCATACAGTAACTGCTGTTAAAAACAGAGACAACAACATGCAGTACAACATAGACTGCCAACAAATTGCACACTGCCCATTGAACGACACGCTGTAGTCCACATAATAGTGTGCCGACAAATCTACATAAAATCATCATTAAAAATGACACATGTACAATATAAATACATTAAAATACAAGCAGCGTTATGGGGTTTGTCGCTGGCTAGCTTGTCATTTAGGGCTTTGATGGACAGGGGGACAAAGGAGTCTTTAAAGGGTTCAAGAAGTCTCTCTCTCTCTCTCTCTCTCTCTCTCTCTAGCAACACAAAGGGAAGGCGGAAGGATGCAGGCACAGGCCTCCATAAACAGCCGTCTGTGTTTTACGGGTATCGGCAGGGCACTAGCGCCTGTCGAGGTTTACGAGAGCCCAGGCTCTTTAACGCAGGAGTGTTTAAGTGTGGTATTTACATAAAGCAGGTCAGGACGGCTCCCCCTCTGCCATGGGTGGACAGATATGAGGCTAATGCTGATGCTGAACCACCCGACGTTGATGCATCTGGCATTTCCTTGTGCATTACACTGTTATGGACGTCCTCACCGTCACTGTGAGCTGCAGCGAGCGAGCGTGTGCGTGTCAGTGGGTGTTCATTTAACTCTGAGAGTGTACAATTAGAACCAAATGAACCCTTATGTGTCCATTTGGTTCCATTTGTTCACTCTCCAGAGTTAAATGAACACTGAGGAATTTACAGTGTAGGCCCGTTGGCTCTCACTGCAAACACTGTAAGCTGCAGCTGCCGTACCACTGCGCCAGCCCATGCAATTACAGCCCACGCATTCTCATTGAATTCCAATGTCAATTTGGTCACTGTCATCACTGCGCTTTTGACTGCCCACCCTTTTTGTGCATGCTGCCAGCTCTCTTTTCATTCCCCTCCAATCTCTGTCTTCTCTGTTTTGGTCTTCCTCCACGGAAAGGAAGAGAGAAGAATGACGGGGACACGTTGAACAGTCCAGAAAACAACTCAGCTGTGCGACACCCAGCTGGACTGTATGTGTGAGTGCGTGTGCGTGTGTATGTGCACGGACACGTCTGTATACTCTCACGCAGACACACACACCTGC
>NC_139957.1:25842362-25864862 GCF_963454915.1 Gymnoscopelus microlampas | reverse complement strand
AATGATTTCTTTGTACTTTAATTACGGTCTTGCCGAGGCCTGCTTGCAGAGTCTCACTTGTATGGTCTATTAAAATGACTATTAAAGATATGCCTTCTAGTGGTTCCATGAATAAGGCTTCCGGTCCATGGTACCTCCGGCCTGGCCGGGTGCTCCAATGAACACCATGTTCATTGGAGCCACGTATTAGCTCCTTCCTTCACAGGTGTTACCCAATGACACCAATGAAAGCTCTGTTCCATTCTGGTCAAACAGAGTCAGGGTGCTGATATTGTGCATGTTGGCTCACTGGAAACGCTCTGCTACACCAGTGGGTCTCAAACTGTGGTCCAGGGGACCGTAAGGGTCCATTTGGTTCCATTTGTACACTCTCAGAGTTATGGGTGTCCACTGTGTGTTACACTAAATGGAACAGAGACTTAATTAGTATCATTGGTAAGACCTGTGAAGGAAGTAAGGAAAAGGCCCAATTTCTTTCCAATATGGCTGCTGTGCGTAAAGCCTACTGGGAAGGATAGTGTGTTCCTCCGCATGCATTATGCCCTCAAAGTGAAATACCTCACTGTCAAAGCGGCTGGCGACTCCATGTGTATAGGAGTTGACAGATTCTCAGATCAATACATGGAGGTTGGCACTGACAGGGACTATACAAATATCGACTGGTCTCAGATCTGTGTGAACTGGTATCAATATTAAATATTGATGTTTGATTTGATAGCACCGACTGTCCTTCCAGCTGTCTCTCCAGTTGCTTACAGGTGTGCCTACACTTCCTATTGTGGTGACTGGTGATATACAGTAAGCACACAGGATCCCTGTTCATTGAATGAAAAAACATGTTCTAGTGTGAAATCCTGCCTGTGCAATCAATGTTATTTATTTATTTGTTGCTCATTCATTATTAGTGTTAATACATGCAAAGTCCATTTTTATAACCTCTGCCTACTTACCTATTTATATAAGTCTATTTCGGGTGAAATACAATGACATTCTTAAGCCTAGAAAGCAAGACTCTATTTTGGGCTTGTTTTACAGCGTGGGTGGTCAAGAATTTGGCAATATTCCACTTGTCCAATTTGATTTAGATGTGATACACAGATACCGTTACAATCCATAACTCAATAGCAAAAAACCTATGCGAAATGGCTATTTACACAGATCCCACAGTAATTTGAACGGTGGCTTAGTGATTATCTCCACTCTACAGAGGTAATGAGTTCTTTATTAGTGATTCTAGCTCCGTCTTTCTGTCTCCACCTGTATGTCTCTCTGTGTTTCCTCTGGTGCCTTGCGTCCCTGATGGAGAGAGGCTGTGTGAGCTCCTCGTTTACATTGTGATCACACTGAAGACGGATTTATACTTATAATTGCGCGCCGGTGTGGTGCACCCAAAATAGAAGATCTACAAGCTCACAAAGGGCTGCAATGTGACCCGTTGTGAGCTTGCAGCTCTGCTATTTTTGACGCACGACATCTCCACGCAACTAAAGTATATCAAGGCCTTGAGACAGAGCCATGACCCTAGGCCAGGATAAGGGTGGGTGGTTGGGTGGGATTTTCAGTGCACGACACCAGCACGTAACTTAGTAACTAACCAATTCAAGAACTGCAAGGCCCACAGGCCTAATTCAAGGGTTTACTGAGCCTAGGCCAGGATAAGGGTGGGTGGGCGTGAGAGGGAGAGAGAGAGAGGGAGAGAGAGAGAGTGGGAAGTAGGTGGAATATGAAGTATGCCCCATGAATAATCAGCCTCCAAAATCAGTTTGTTTAACATCCCAGATGAGGAGGACTGTATAGGAATGTGTGGAGGAGGTGCTGGCAGAATGCATCCACATCTCTTGCAGACACAACACTGAGAGAGAACAGAGTCTGTCTGCCCGGGTGCAGAGAGCTGGGGCCAGCCAGGGACAGCAGGAAGAGGGAAAGAAAGTGTCGGAGCAGCAGAGGCCTGCAGGCAGAGTGGCCTACTGTGCCCTGCTCAATAAAGGCAGACATTTTATGACCTCACCCCTGGGCATTGTGATTTTAATACTCTCTCTCTCTCTCTCTCTGTCTTCCTCACTCTCTCCAACTCTCTTTCCTCTCCTGTTCACCCCCACCGCCCTCCTTCCTCAGACACACAGCATTCTCTCTTCTTTTGTCTCTGTGCATACCATCTACCCAACAAAAACGTCTCTCTCTCTCTCTCTCTCTCTCTCTCTCTCTCTCTCTCTCTCTCTCTCTCTCTCTCTCTCTCTCTCTCTCTCTCTCTCTCTCTCTCTCTCTCTCTCTCTCTCTCTCTCTCTCTCTCTCTCTCTGAAAGCTGAATGAAAAAGAGTTCCAGCAGGTCTAATGTGGAGAGAGGGCAAACAGTGGTCTGAATAGATTAGCGTGTATCCTGTTTCTCATAATTGACAAATTAATTTCCAGTGAAATGAAGGAACCACTCCCCTAATGACATTTTCCATGGGAAATTTAAGATGACCATAAATAATGAAATAAAACTATGACTGAGTCCTACCACACACACACACACACACACACACACACACACACACACACACACACACACACACACACACACACACACACACACACACACACACACACACACACACACACACACACACACACACACACACACACACACACACACACACACACACACAGAAAGACACACACACACACACACACACACCACATACACACACACACGCAATATTAAATCAAATTTCTAGCATACTGTAGACTAATAAATTAGAAGGCAAAAGGGGGGTTAGTTGGAATCGCTGGTTTATGAAAGTGAGTAAAGTGATACTGAGTGGTTATTATTGAGATGGGATTGCACCTGAGAGAGAGAGAGAGAGAGAGAGAGAGAGAGAGAGAGAGAGAGAGAGAGAGAGAGAAAGAGTGTATCCTTGCACTGTTTACACCGAATGACCTCTGTATTCCCATTTAATTGTACATACAGTGTTTTGTTTTCATTGTTTTGTTCCCCTTTTGCTTTGGGAATGTAAACGTATGTTTTCTCATGCCAATAAAGCCCCTTTGAATTGAATTGAATTGAATTGAATTGAATTGAGAGAGAGAGAGAGAGAGAGAGAGAGAGAGAGAGAGAGAGAGAGAGAGAGAGAGAGAGAGAGAGAGAGAGAGGAAGTACAGAAGAAGAAATACGGGCCGTGGCCTTGTCTATTAAGGGCCATGGTGAGCGATCACCCTGCAGGCGGTGGTGTCGAGGCCGAGGTAAAAGACAATAATGAAAGGCAAGGAGGAGGTGAGAGGCAGGGGATGAGCGAGTGAGGAGAAAAATAAACAGCCGCACGGCCCGACCGACACATAGAGATGGAGGGATAAAGGTGGAGAGACGAGAAAGAGGCCTGAGTGTCGGGCAGCAAGAACCACTGACATTTACAGAGAGTGGCCAATCGCTCCGCGTTCTGGGCTCCGCAACCTGCTTGAAAAGTTCACATGTGCACACGTATCCACCGAGGAAATGCGTTGAGTTGTGGATTCTTTTTTTTTTAAATTGCTCTTTCCCATGTTCTAACCTGTCTGGTCTTCATCTCTGCTTATCAGTCGTTCGTTCTGTCTGTCTGTCCCTCATTGTCTTACACTATCTCTCTATTCCCCATCATTCAATTCAATGGGCTTTATTAGCTTGAATAAATCACCACTGCCAAAGCGTCGAGGAATGAGAAGACAAAGATACAATTAAGTAAGGAATAATAACAAAGAAAATAGTATAACATGGTAAACAACCAAACAATAAACACTTGTATGTGTGTATGAACAATCTCTCTCTATGTTATTCTGTCTGTCTGTCTGTCTGTCTGTCTGTCTGTCTGTCTGTCTGTCTGTCTGTCTGTCTGTCTGTCTGTCTGTCTGTCTGTCTGTCTGTCTGTCTGTCTGTCTGTCTGTCAGGCAGGCAGGCAGGCAGGCAGGCAGGCAGACAGACAGACAGACAGACATGTCAGTCACTGCTTCATGTCCTGTGTACCATCATTAAGAGTTCAATAGAGGTGGCTGTCCCCAGCAGACCTACAGCACTCTGACCTGCAACTCAACCAGGCCCCCATAAATGTGTCATGGGCACCTCAAGCCAGAGGATGGAGCTTAGTTATATTTGACTGTGGTCATTCTGCTCTCTGCTCAGCACCTTGTACAAGCAAAAATCCTCACTGTGGGGGTGGAGTGGGCCAGCCAGCCTGACACAGCAGGATAGGTAACTCCTGGAGGTGTGTGTGTGTGTGTGTGTGTGTGTGTGTGTGTGTGTGTGTGTGTGTGTGTGTGTGTGTGTGTGTGTGTGTGTGTGTGTGTGCGTGTGCGTGTGTGCGTGTGTGTCCTGAGCTGTCCTCTCTTCCATCCTTAGCGGGTATAGGCAGACAGGCAGGGAGAGGTAAGGAAACCAGGGTGGTACAGGATGCTGAGTTGGGCCTAATTAGAGTTGACCAGACGCCCAGCCTGACCCAGCGGGCCCAGGAATCCCTTCCTCTGCACGCTGCCTGGAACTCAGCTTGGCTGACTGGACAGGCTGAGACACCAGTCGTACTCCATTTGACCCCCACCTCCACCCCTCTATTCCGCCAATCCTCTCTATTTCCCGTTGGAATTGAATATTTTTCTTTGTCTGATACTAACTCTCTGTGATGATTACAGACCTTTTGTTTACTTTTCTCATCACTTCTCCTCACCTCAATTCTCTCCTCTCCACCTCTACGGTATCTGTCTTTCTGACCGCCCTCTCCACCTCTCTCTCCCAGTGCTTAACCCATTCAATCCGGGAACGCATCTTTGTCATTTTAGATTTCTCTGGCTATTAAAAAATATATATTTTTTCGGAAATCTCTATGGGAATAATTAATGGGTATTCTATCTGTGGCACCACAAAATGGCTGCCACTGCTATCGCCTATATTGCTATATTGAGACATAAAGTACGGACCCGAGTATGTGAGCAAATACGTGTACGTTCAGAACATAATTATGCTCACAAACGCATCTGTTCTGAAAGGGAGTATAAATGGGCTTTAACCATAACGAAAATGAAATGTAATGTAAAATAGCAAAAGGCAAATATCCTGCTGAGTTCCACTTTTCAGTCGTGTCTGTCCGGACTCATATAGTTAGTATTAGTGAAGACATTGAATTAATGTAATGAACATGTTTTGTGAGTGACCTTGACCTTTGACCACCAAATTCTAATCAGTTCATCCTTGAGTCCAAGTCCAAGTGGACGTTGTGCCATGCCCTCCAGGCAATGTAAGTACGTACGTGCGTGCGTACGTACGGACAACCTGAAAGCAAAATGCCTCCGGCACACGACTGTCAATGGCGGAAAGGCATAACGATGAAATAAACAGCGATAATGAATATGGTGATGGTCTCTATGGTAATTTGGTAAATAATCTAATGAACCTGACCATAACAGGCAAAAGAAAAAAACACCCTCACAACAAGCTAGTTACTTATGATTAAACACGTCTCCTCTGCCTCCTTACCCATACCCCCTCGGCCCAAGACTGCATCATCACCATCCCTGGAGAGAGAGGCCCAGAGTGAGTTCGCCTAGCGAAACTGCGGTTAGCTTGACCTGCGCATCACCTTTTAATCACAGTGTTGGCACAGGCTGCCCAGAATTGGATCAACCTCGCTGACCCCTTATTGCGGCTTGCCTTCCAGAGGTCAGCCTCCACATCACCACACTGTCTGGGAGGTAGCAGCACACGCCACTAAATGAAATCCTATTTCTCTCTCTCTCTCGCGCGCGCGCAGGCACACACGCGCGCGCGCGCACACGCACACACACACACGCACACGCACACGCACACGCACACGCACACACACACACACACACACACACACACACTCTTATCTCTCTGCCTCCTGCCTCACTACATTAACCCCTGGTGTGATCTCTCTCAGTTCACTGACGGACCTCGACTAACATTCTGGGTTTTGTGTTATGTCAAAGCAGCGTGCTATTCACATATTCACACAGCTATTCATGTAGCAATCACATAGTTATTCACGTACAGCAGCTTAAATGTATGATCAGGGATTATGGGAAAAGTTGTGATTTATGACAGCTGGCCCAGTGCGTTCATTCTGTGGTCGATCCGTACTCTTTTACCTGACTAATAAAAACTAAAAAGCTAGACTCTGTAGTTATTTTTTATTTTTGTGTGCCTTTTCATAAACTGCTACTTTATGGCTCCCGCGTGAAGTGCAAGGCTAGTTGTCAAGTAAAACGACCTTGCACGCACATCGTTCATGGTTGGCTCGCGTCCTTTCGCCGGGAAAAAAAAATAGCCAATTATTGTATAGTTTTCCCATTGGAGCGCAGCGACATCGCTGTGATACTAACGATCGTAACTGGGCCGCAGTGTGAAGGAAGTTTACTCTATCAATTTGGGAATACTCTGAGTGTCCTTTTAACTCCGAGAGGGTACATAGCGTCACTGTCGGGTGGAGACCTTGTCCAATAATGTTACTTTCCAGGGATTTTTTTTTCCCCCCGATTAGATCAAAGGTAGTAATTATTTAGTCACAAGCTCTCGTTAATACTTTTCATTGCTTAAATATTTATAAAAGAAAATACCACACACTTAAAGGGGAAATCCACCCATTTTCAATATTTAACTATGTCATTTATATAGCATAAAGGAGTTGTGTGGAAATAAGAAAAAAGTTCCCCCCTTTCTGTGTTGCCTTGAACTGGAGGATTGATTTTGGGTTTAACATTGCAAATTACAACATGATGACTCATCGTGTTGTAATTTGCCATGTTAAACCCAAAATCAATCTTCCAGTTCAAGGCAATACAGAAAGGGGGGAACTTTTTTCTTATTTCGACACAACTCCTTTATGCTATATTAATGACATAGTTAAATATTGAAAATGGGTGGATTTCCCCTTTAACCACTTTCACTTTTACTTTAATATGAAAGTTAAAATGAGCATAAATAGCTGATCTATAAACTTACAACATGTCACAAGTTTGTAGATCAGCTATCTTTGCTACTTTTGCGTGATCAGGTAGTACGAAGAAGTAAGGCATTTACTGTATTTAAGGTTGAAATATGGATATACAAGGTTTCTGGCCGACAGCAACGAAATGTAACCAAATGGACCCATAAGGTTCCATTTGGTTCCATTTCTACACTTTCTGAGTTAAATGAACACTCAGTTTTCTGTGAATGAAATGAATAGTCCTGTGCTACTTTGTTCTCCTACGTAGTAAAAGCTTACTGGTCCATTGTTACACTTTCAGAGTGAAATGAACACTCAGGATTTTACTGTAGATGGCTCCCTAAAATGCAAAGGGATGTCAGCGCACAGACAGGTATGCACTCAGGACGTGTGGTCTGTGCTGGTTCCGCTTGACTGGCACGGACGCACACACACACACACACACACACACACACACACACACACACACACACACACACACACACACACACACACACACACACACACACACACACACACACACACACACACACACACACACACACACACACACACACACACACACACACACACACACACAGAGCAGACAATGTCAAGGCACATACAAAATGCATCCATGCGTGAATGTATGTTTTCCCCATTTTCATCTGTGTGTGTGTGTGTGTGTGTGTGTGTGTGTGTGTGCTTGCCATGGGCACGTGCTTGTGCATGTGTTTCATTCCTTTTTAAGGTTCTTTGTGTCTGTGTTCAGGTATGTAGCGTACAGTATGTTCATAAGCTCCCACCTGCGCTCTGCATGAATGAGAAATGAACAACAATGCTGGAATGCATGCATTCATGCATGCACGCGCACATGGGCGCAATCACACACACACACACACACACACACACACACACACACACACACACACACACACACACACACACACACACACACACACACACACACACACACACACACACACACACACACACACACACACACACACACAGAGTACATAATGGAAAGGCCTGTCTTCCTGACTTCCATTTTAGAGCCAGATCCAATATGCTGTGTGATGCTTTACTCCTGAATCCTTCCCCCAGGTAGGTAAGCTCTTCATCAAAGCTGTGGCAATCAGAGAGTGGGGGAAAATGCCCGCTCCTCCTAAAGAGAATAGATTACTTTCCCTTCTTTCACAGAAAGCTGTTTCCTGGACTAGACACTTGGCTCTGTTTTCATTAGAGGCCTGACTACTATATATTCTCCATATAATTGAGGTTGAAACCTTCTGCACTGTAATTGGGCCTTCCATAACTGTCTGTTTAATGCTGAAGCCTGTATTTGTGTGTTGTGTGTAGTTGTGTGTTATGTGAGTGTATTGGGTCATATTCATACGCCATGGTCAGTGGTCCTGTGCGGTTATCTAACCAATAACTTCCTGCTATAGGGCTGCTCCTTAATTCAAAAGTTTTGAGTAACAAAGAAGCACTTCCACATTATTTTGACAGTCGTTTTTTGGAATGGCTCTGAAGAAATCAGATCATGGCAGACATGTCTGTGTTTCTCTTTTTGAGGCATACAGGAACAACCAGTTCTGATTCCTGACTTCATGTCTAGGCATTAGTTCTTACGGGCCAGAGCACATCATCACTGACAGCTGAAGGTGACCGGGTTTAGCTACAGTATGAGAGGCCTGAAACTCTGCAATGGTCTTTGCAAGGAGTTTTGAAAAATAAAATATATTTTTTAATAAAATCAGTTTTAAAGCCACTTTTACAGGCTTGCTTGTTTGTGCACATGTTTTAGAAGTAAACTTTTTAATAGTTTGTTTTGCTCTTTTTATGTTCCTGATTTTAATGACGTTTTATGTATTTTGCTGTGGTTTTACTGTAAACAGTTTATTTTTTAGAATGCACATATAAAGTTTATGATTGTATTGTAAAATCCAACCCATTGTACAGGCCTAGTAGAAGACATTCTGGCATCATTCTGGAGGGGGGCTCACATCTCTTTAAATCAGAGCGATGCTGAAAAACAGACGCACATTATGAATGTCATGAACATGGCTAAGCATCAAGCTCGTTACTCAACCGCATTGGAATGAAATTACATGACATATAACTGCATCCTCCTACCCAGCTGGCTTTAGTCCCAGGACACGCTAACTTCCAGCCGCCCTCAAAAACCATCTGCACCACCAGTTTCACCCAATATTATGTCGCCGCATTACCACATGTAGATAACACCGACCTAATAACACCCCAAATCTGTCTACTTGCCTGCAACCCATTGACCCCCAGCAAATGTTGTCAACATCTCTTGACACGCTCAAACGTCGCACCGGGGTGATTTGCTGCGGTGCGTAAATTGGAAGTTGCGGGCAGGTCAAAGTAGAGTCATAAATAGAGAGGGAGGAGGATGGCAGGCCTCTGCCAGACGCGGGGGGATTGATGGAGCCCGGATCCTCGGGTAGATGAGAAATGCATTCTTAATAAACATCTCGTCAATCGCATCAATCTGCCCTACCACCACCCGCTTTCCCTACCACCAAGGCGTAAATAATGCACTGAGGCATCAACAGGACAGACTGATAGACAGGGATTATATAGATGGACAGACAGATAGGCCTGTTTTGAGAGAGCACTCTAGCTGAGTGGTGGCAGCTTTAACAAGCCACCCACTGCGGGCCACCTGAAGAAAAATCCTCCTACAAGCCTCAGCTAAAACATTACATGGCTGTTAACTGCATCTTACGAAACGTACCATAGGAAATTAAGGCTCTGACACACTGAACGCGTCATTGACGCAATTCTCCCTAGCACAATTCTCCTTGATGCGCATCAAATATTCACATTGGAAGGGTCAAACCGTCTATATTATATAAGACTGTAATATCGACTGTGTAATGTACGGTGTATTGTTGCTTCGCGTTTTGTGTTGAGCCTCCGTACCAGCCTACAGTACAGTACCTGCCATCTGTAATGTCCCTCATTGCTCCCTGTAGCACAGGCAGCTGCCAGAAAATAAACAGTCCACTGTAGCAATTTCCCGTCCGTGTGTCATTGCATGTAAATACTGTATATTACAGGCTTTTTAACTGCATCCCACGCCCCGAATCAAACGAGGTACGTAAGAAAGCACACACACACACACACATGCACACGCAAGCACACGCATGCACGCACCCATGCAAGCTGGGACTGCACCGTGCTCAGTTGTTCCATTCACTCTCTTCTCCTCTCTCTCTCTCTGGTCTGTGCCACACATCATCGACGCTCCAAAATAGAACCGAGCTCAACAGGTTTTGATGCCTGCAGTCTGTCTGCAGCCGTTGTAAACAATGGGTTTGATCAGAATCAGAAACGCTTCATTATCATTGTACAAGTACAATGACATTGAGGTAGGAGCTCTGAAACTCAGTGCTTTAAAAGACAAGACAACATGAAATGAAAAAGAGAGCCGCTGCGTCTGTGTGCGCCGCCATCTGCAGAGGGGAGGAATGCAGATCTTTGTGAAGACTCTCTCTGGCATGACGCGCGTGTCTGATGCTTTCAGTGTGTCAGGCGCTTAAAGGACGACTTCACCGATTTTCAACCTATCTTCATATAATTGGTCCTCACTAATACTGATGATAAAATGGTACCATTTTTTTCTACTTGGTCTGTGTCTCATAGGAGGGCTGTGGACAGTCCAGAAACCCGTCTACCAGTGACATCATCGTTAGGCATGATTTTTCTTCCCAACAAGATTTCACATTTTTTATTTCGATTTTTATTAACACGAGAACAATGGCTTCTTGTATTGCATTGCAACTTTCCAGGAATAGAAAGCCTGCAGTTTCTATTAGCTTGGATTCCCCATTGATGATGTCACTGGTAGACGGGACTCTGAACTGTCCACAGCCCTCCTCTGAGACACAGACCAAGTAGAAAAAAATGGTACCATTTTATCATGAGTATTAGTGAGGACCAATTGAAGATAGGTTGAAAATCGGTGAAGTCGTCCTTTAAGAGCCAGACTGATGCCAGATTCTTGGGTCCGATGACGATATCGATTTTAGAGAGTCCTAGACCACCGAATACCGATGTTTTGACCAATATTTTGTGAAAAAGAAAAAGAAAAGAAAGAGCAAAAATAATAGCCGGTCTACAAGCTCACAACTCGACTTCTACTATTTTTGAAAACTTTGAAAACTGCCTACAATGACATGCCCAAAATAGGGATGCCAGGTTTAAAGCGGTTAAAATAAGGACACATTGAAAGCATAATTGCAGATACCGATGTCATGAAAAAAAGTCAAATAATGGCCGATATATCGGCCAGACTGATATACTGTATCGGTCTGGCTCTATAGGAAATCATGGTAAAGCCTGCTAAAGTCATTATTGTACTGCAAGGGTGCATGGACATTCAAAAACAGAATGACGTCAACTGGAGCATCCGACACTCTGTGATGTACAGTATAAGCGCTGTGTGGAGGTTGAAGCTACCAGGCTAAATGCTGAGTCAGACTGCAGTCTCTCACCTCTAAAAACGATGCTGTCCATGTATGACAACAAACGTTTTCTTTAATCAACATGCATGTGTGACCACGTCCTGTTGTGTCTGTGCACATGCATTACGCATGAGTCAACAACAGGCACGCTAGTGAGCACGCATTCTCACTGAATGCTTGCACCGTGACGTGATAATGCACAGACGTTTGTAGGTTAGCGTGTGTACTGTATGTGTGTGCACGTGTGTGCACGTGTGTGTGCGTGGGTGGATGTGTGTGTGTGTGTGTGTGTGTGTGTGTGTGTGTGTGTGTGTCTGCATGCGTGTGCGAGTCTCTAGTCCTCTAGGGGACCATCAGTGTGTGAGCGTTTGAGAGAATAATAAATACGAGGCAGGCGGGAGGATGAGATGCTGTGACCACCGATCGATCCCTGCTGCTGTTCCTCAGATCAGGAGGGAGGGATATGATAGAGGGAGAGAGAGAGAGAGAGAGAGAGAGAGAGAGAGAGAGAGAGAGAGAGAGGAGGCGAGAGGAAAAAAGGGGACAATTCATGTCAGAAAACAAGAGGCATGTGGAAGTAATATTGCAGAGACTGAGAGAGTGTCACGATCCGTGTCTTGTTCTGTCTTCCTGTTGTGTTTTCTTGTGTTCATTGTTTATTAGTTATGGTTAGTATTTTACTTTACTGTTGTGTTCCTTTATTATTGAAGTATTGTACCCTTCTTGTTTCTCAGTTTTAGTTTGGCTTCTTACTTTACGCTTGTGTACCTTTTATTTTGTAGTATGGATCTTAGTGTCTCCTGGTTTTCTCAGTTGCTGATCTGTACCCCTCTTGGGGAGGCATGCGTTAATCCGACAGACCTTTTCTCCGACTATGTGGCATCCGCGTGCGGTTAGGGTTAGGGTGCGGGTTTGGTTCGGGTTTAGTATTGGAAACGTCGGAGCGCTGTGCTGTCGGAGGAATGCGCTGTCGGACTAACGTACTGCACCCCCAGTCTTGTCTAACCAGTCCTGTGATTTGCCAGTGTTTCCACCTGTGTCCTCTTAGTCCCCTAGCCTATCCCAGTGTTGATTGTCTGTTGAGTTCACCTGTGTTCTGAGTCCTTGTCTATTTATATGCCCTGTTGCTTAATTAAATGTAGTTACTGTGTTAAATCTTGTTTTCCTAGTGTCTTAGTATCTTTTCCTAGAACTTGAGTTCCCAGTGTTATTTTCCTAGTGCCTGTTCCCAGTGTTTCCTTTGCCGATTATCTGTAAATAAACCCCTTGCATCTGATCTATCCTGCCTCCGCTTCACTGTCTGCATTTCGGTCCAACACTCTGCACTGTGACAGAGAGTGAGAGACAGAGAAAGAGACACAGAGAGAGACACAGAGAGAGAGAGACGGACAGCGAGAGACAGAGTGTGCAAGAAACAGAGAGAGAGAGAGAGAGAGAGAGAGAGAGAGAGAGAGAGGATGCATACAGCGTATAAAGACAGAGAATGAGGGCAGGAGATGGAGTGAACGACAGCCAAATGCTGACAGGTGCCCAATTAAGTGTCATCCCAGTGGAGGTGACCCCCCTCCCCTTTCTCCTGCCAGAGCTGCATGGCCTCAGTTTACACTGCTGCATCATATACACACACACACACACACACACATGCCTAAATGTACAAATTCATCATAGACAAACATATCTTCTCAAGCACAAAATGATTCCCCACACAAACACATGTGTGTGCAGACGCACGCACACACGCACGCACGCACGCACGCACGCACGCACGCACGCACGCACGCACGCACGCACGCATGGACGCACGCACGCACACGCACGCACACACACACACACACACACACACACACACACACACACACACACACACACACACACACACACACACAGCTATGCGTGTCACCTGTGTGGCTTGGCCCTTGGGGGACCCAGGGACCAAAAGAGCAGTGCCAAAGATGGCTGGTGCCTGCAGCTGGAAGTCCCAAGGTACAGACCCTGCCAGTGGCCATTCTGGCCAACCCACTCTGCTCTGCCCACCCACCAGCTGCTGCCCTCGGGCTGCAGCACACACTGCCCTAGAGTGTGCTAGACATGAAATACTAAAACACACACACACACACACACACACACACACACACACACACACACACACACACACACACACACACACACACACACACACACACACACACACACACACACACACACACACAATCTAGCTTGTGGCCCAGACACACACACAGCAAAATGTTAATTTAAGTCAGACTCAAAAAATGGACCCACAAACGGCTCAATTTTGAGTTAAATTAACGCTGAGGATTTTGTGTGCAGAGGTTGTGGCCTGGAGGGGATGGCTGTCCCTCACCAAAGACTGGATAATGACTGAGACCTGGGGCTCCACTGTCACTGGCCTGGGGCACAGTACCGTCTGTCTGTCTGTCTGTCTGTCTGTCTGTCTGTCTGTCTGTCTGTCTGTCTGACTCTGTTGCTATAGTAGGATTAGAGGGATCCTTCATATCGACAAAGAGGGCAAATCAACATTCTCATCATTGAAACTCAAGTTCAACTCCAGGAGGAGAGGAAGATAGCAAACGAAAGGGAACAGTGCAGATCGAGGCAGAGTTATCTGTCCACACAAACGCGGTACTTTGCCATGGTTGAGGTGCTATATAGCACCACAGCTGTACAAAGAACCTGTTAATCCCCTGTATGGTTCTTTAGAGCAGTCATTCTCAGACGTTTTGGCTTCAGTTACCCCTTTCCCTGGTTTCTGAATCCAAGTACCTAACTCCTCAACATTTTGTACAGAAAATACTGACATCAAAAGTCCAATTTGTCAATACGTTCAAAATAAAACATCATAATGGCAAATAAGTATTGCTTCTATTCTGTAACGGTCAAGTTTTTTTTGATTAATGTTTCATTATTAAATGACAGTAAAATAACATTTTCAATTTTCCACTTTCTCTCACGCTACAGTATATACTATTACCTTAAAAATAGGTAGTAGCAAAAGACTTTCCCTTATGATTATGAGCCAAAGAATCACTTTTTTGTTGTTTAGTGTATTCTTCTTCTTCCCTCTTCCATTAGATGGCTGACCCACCACACGTGTAAACAACAACAACAACACACGCATGCACACGCGCACACGCACGCACACACACGCACGCACACGCGCACACATGCACGCACGCGCACACACGCACGCACACAGACAGAACGGCAACAGCCCTTTTCCATTGCAGTCACTGTGGCCTGAGTTACAGCCAGAAGGAGATACAGAGACAGGAACAAAGCGGACACGCACACACAGGCGCGCGTGTGCACACAAAGAGAGTGGGAGACGGTGACAGGGTGAGAATGGAGAAAGAGGCTGCAGAGCGGTGGAGAGAGGTGGAGGATCATAGAGAGAGAGAGAGAGCTGGAGAAAGGGAACACGTATAGGTAAGAGCCACTTTGTTTTCAACGTGTGCAAAAAGTAAATGTGCCTCAGATACTGAGCACTGCCGTGCAACCAGCACCGTCAGCCATGCATGCAACGTTGGCATGCAACTGAGTGTGTCTGTCTGTGCCTAATTGTTTGTGATATTGTGTGCACACAGTACAGTCCTCAGTGTTCATTTAAACATTTGCAACTCAGTGTTCACAGAGTGTTCAAATGTAACCGGATTTGGTTACATCTACTGTGTAGGTTGTTACATACACTGTGTGTGTGTGTGTGTGTGTGTGTGTGTGTGTGTGTGTGTGTGTGTGTGTGTGTGTGTGTGTGTGTGTGTGTGTGTGTGTGTGTGTGTGTGTGTGTGTGTGGGAGGGAGGCTGAGGGATCGGTTGCCACGGAGATGCTGACACATCCGGCCCCACTCCCCGCTGCCCTCAGTTTAGCCTCGACAAGGCAGAGAAAACGCTCCGAGGCGGCCCGGTTAATTTACGATCCCCTCACTGTCTCTCTCTCTCTCTCTCCCTTCTCCCTCTATCTCTCTATCTCAGGCTCCTCCTTTCTCTCATATTGTAGCGTTCCCATTTCTCTTTTCCTCATAAATCTCTCACCCTGCTGTATAGTGTACACCCTCCTCCTCCTCTGGATCAGTCCTATCACCTCCATCCCTTCTTCTTTTCATGAAGACAATGATGTGGCTTGAGGCCCCCTCTCCCCTCTCTCTGTGTGTGTGTGTGTGTGTGTGTGTGTGTGTGTGTGTGTGTGTGTGTGTGTGTGTGTGTGTGTGTGTGTGTGTGTGTGTGTGTGTGTGTGTGTGTGTGTGTGTGTGTGTGTGTATGTATGTATGTATATATATATATATATATATATATATATATATATATATATATATATATATATATATATATATATATATGGTTGGTTGGTTGTTCTATTCTTTATATATGGTTGTCTGGCAATTTGGTGTTCTGCAGTCTGGACCTGTTGTTCTCATCTGGTGACAGCCAAACAGGGCCTGTAGTAATTAGTGTGGAATTCTAATGAGCTTATCAGGTCAGAAGAAGCTTAGTCCTTAAGGACCCTAGCGGGTGGAAATTAGCCCTGCTTCTCACAACACACACACACACACACACACACACACACACACACACACACACACACACACACACACACACACACACACACACACACACACACACACACACACACACACACACACACACACACACACACACACACACACACACACACAGCCGTGCATACCGATGATACAGGCACAATTTATTAACAAACATACCGGGAAATTCAGCCTCGCCCCATCTTCCTGTAAAAGGATTAGCCCACTTTACATTAGCCAGTTAACAACAACAAAAAGTGTCTTATTAGTGCGAGAGGGAACACAAAAGAGCAACAGGGTTCATACTTAAGACTGTCAATGTGCTGCATAAATGATGAATGAGCAGCTAGAGGGCGAGGGGATAGTGTAGTGTGCGTGCGTGCGTGCGTGCGTGCGTGTGCGTGTGTGTGTGTGAGTGTGTGAGAGAGAGAAAACACGTGAACCGTGCACATGCACAGATTTGTCAGAAATTATTGACAGAAGTCACAGAACTATACCACAAGCACAGTTGAAAACGATGTTGTGTTAATTTAAATCTGAGTGTAAAAATGACCATTTTACTGTGACGGATTCTATTGTGAAGAAAGTAACTTTCTTGATTGCCCGAGGTAATGTGTGTGCCTCTAATAAGGCTTGTCATCTCGTCTCTTCTACTCTCCTGACCAAGCGCTATTACTATGGTTATGGATGGAATGAGTGTGGCCTCGCACTATTTTATTATTTTTTTACATGGGAGACCTGGCCAAGACAACAGCACATAAAGGTTACATACAAAACAACAATAAACAACAAAGAAATAAAAGATATATATTCAAAGCGTCCAAAATTATGAATATGTAGGTAGACAGGTACTAGGTATGAAGGTAGACAGACATGCTACAATGCAGGTGTCATAGCAGCAATAGCAGTAAACATGAAACACTGGACCAGCAACATGAAAATACATCAATCATATTCTAATCTAATGGATATGTACAGTCTATGAAAAGTAAATATGAGACTGATATTTGACCAGTGTCAGATGTACATACAACAATGGGTATACAGATAGTATATATGCAGTCTATCAACAGTAATATGAGTAAATATACAATCTATCAACAATTAAACATTTACAGCAGTTTTCCAAACAGGCATCTGCTATGGTTCTGTAGTATACATCCCAGTAGTCTGCATGCAAATGTGCCAGAGTAAACTAATCCAAGAGTCATTAATTCAAGAACAGACAGAATGTAGACAGTGCCAAGTACCAACCGATTAATTTGCCATTGTACTTATAAGAGCTTTTAAAATCAGGCAGAGAGACCAATTCCCGTACTTTCAAATCTTTTTGAAGGCTATTCCAAGTGAGGGGAGGAGAGCACTAAGATGTGTTTCCCAATTTAGCAGCCAAAGGGCTTTTTTTGCCTGAAATTTGGTATATAGCTTTTTTTATTGGCCAAAAATATTGTCTTTATACATACATTCATGAAACCACCTGCTGACCAGCTGTCAGCATTGAGCAATTTTTATTATATTGGGGTATGTGAGAATACCTCTGTATTACAAAAATACACTACTGGAATTTTCTTGGACTCAGAAATGTTGTTTTCTATTAACCTTTATAATTGAAATGTAATCCATAGGCCAAGTGTATGAAATATAAAATTGTTGCTAAAGATTTCATGTTGAGAAATTTGCGTAATTAGACAATTAATAGCCAATAAAAGTCCACTCGACCCTCCAACACATTTTTGTCTTGTGTTAAAGTGAATAGTTACACAGTCACACGTCTTAATCAAAATTATTTTGGTATGATCTGTAGCACCCATCCCAACAGCTCTGTTTGATGAGTCCAAAGCAAATTTGAAGACCAAAACAAGGGTTGAGGTGTCTTTGAGGAATGCTGACCAGATGGACTGCACTATTCTGGATGAGTGTGAAATGCTATGGATTGTCCTATGGCCAGCATCAAGTGAAATAAACCAAGCTCTTGTCAGTGAGTATGTGGAGTCTTTCAAGCAGTAACTCAATAAAAATTGAGAATTGGAGATGTTCATCTTGTGTTCAGCACCAAGTGTTCTGCTCGCAAGGCTAGAGGTGCTGGTGGCTACAGGGTGCTCCTACTGTCCTCAATTCTCCACTCCCTGCTCAGAACCAAGTTCTCAACATCATAGTAGAGCTCTTGTGGACCCTACCCCCACTGAGATATCAGCAGGTGGCATCACTATATCAAGACAGGATCTTAAGACCACCCATGAGGAGGCAGATGAAATAATCTTGGCACAGGCTATCTATGCAGCAACCGAGGAGGGAAAACGTGTTGGAGTTGTTGCAGATGACAATCATGTCTACATTATGCTGCTGTATCACTACCACAGCCAATCAATCACTGCCTCCGTGACATTAATTCCAACACGCCAAGAGAGCCCTTATTGACATGGGAGCTACAGTAAACAAACTTGGAGAACTATGCCTCGAACTACTACCAGCTCATGCTGTGAGTGGATGCGAAGTTCCAATGCACCATGGAATAGGCAAGGAGAACATGTGAGAAACTATTCAAGGTGCCAAGTGCAGCCTAAGTTTGCTTGGGGATCTAACAGCAGACATAGAAGCTGTCGTATCCCAAGCAAATTGCAAGCAAAATGTATTTGTGCTTGCTATGGCATTGATGATGTTACCTCAATGACCAGTGCTAGGGTGAAGGCATGGATGGCAAAGACAGGGAGAAAGACAACATCTAAAATGCCAAAGCTCTGCTTTTTGCCATCGACATCAGAGGCCTTCAAGGAAACCGTGAAGAGAGCCCATTTCCAATGTGCCACCTGGAGGACAGCTCTTCATGAGCCTCCAAATGCTGATCCCACTGAGTTTGGGTGGGAGCGGAATAAGGAAACCAAGTCCCTCCAGCCAGTCACATTACCATTGACAACCTGCACCAGACTATATCATGAAGATAGTGTGTTGCGCATCAGCCAGTCTGTCTTGCACAATGTTTTGCAAATGTCAAGGGAGATCTGTCTGCAAGAATGCATTAACTAGAGAAAAGTCACACCTCATTCCCTCAACAAGGCGGTCAGTTTAAATACGGCTCCCTCCTACACTGGATCTCTGCTTTCCTATTGCTGCCATACGCTGCTGGCAAAGCTTGCCTCCACCACCCCAGCCTCCACCTTATAGTTCAGAGTCTTACAATACTCAAACGCTTAAACTGAATGTTAAACTGAAATTCATGTGTGCATGCATGGCTCTAAACTGAATTCAATGTTCTATGGCTTTATTGTTAAACTGTATTCAAGTTTGCATGACTCAAGTTAATCTGATTAAAAGACTTGCTATGGAGTCGGACCCTTGTACAGTATACCTGTGGGGGGTTTTGCATAGCGTTCCCTGGTTTTGCTTAGCATGCTGTTTAGAAAGATTTAGGGAACATCTTGAAGAGCGGACCCATTAACGCCAAGTTTAACTGTATTCCATTTGTTGCAATAAATGGTTAAATCTACTTATGATGTGAGTGTTCCTGACTGAATGACATGGTTGACACTCAAAATGACGTTTGCAGGTATGATAAATGAACAAATACCAATGTCTGAGCCAATGAAAAGTCATTAATGGTCAACCAGCTCTGGAGTAAAGAGTACAACGAGTGTGGTCTTTACAGTTTGTGACAAATCTAAGTGCACTGATATGCAGTATCTAACATGTGCAAGCAATGCACAGATGCATTCATGTACAACAGATCACCATAATCAAATCTGGTAAAAAGGTTGCAGAGACCTGTCGTTTTATGGCCTCTAGGTCAAGTCAAGTCAAGTCATCTTTATTTATGTAGCACATTTAAAAACAACTGCAGTTGACCCAAACTGGTTTCTAATAAAGGATGACCAACATGATAGCCATATGAAGAAAGTTACCTTTAATTAACTTGTTTATGAAATAAAACCCTAACTTCATCCAGCTAAATACTGAGATATTTATAACAGGAGACAACTTCTAACTTCTTTCCCTGTGCAGTAATATTATCTAAAAGTGTTCTCAGGCTTCCTCCTAAACGGCATAACTTTATTTTTATCAGCATTTATAACCAGCCTTAGTTGTGAAAGCTGAGTCTGAATAATATTAAAGACAGCCTGCAATTTGGCAAGAGTTGGCAACAATTAGTTCTGGGAAAGTTGTAGCGTGAGGTGGCAGGCGGAGAGGGGAGGGAGGGAGACGAAGTGCATTGATTAAGTGCTGCAACAGCTGTACCAACAGGATTACACTCAAGAATGTTAATCGTACGTGGCAGCCATCTTCGCATTTGATAAGCTACCCTGTTTTAAACAGAATTTGGTAGCCCAGTGAACTGGGTGGACAGAGAACAAACTGAAATCCTCGGTCTGTGCCTGTGCGTGTGTTATGTGTGCGTTTTAATATGGAAAAAAATCGAAAAGCCAGAGGGATTATGGGAAACAGGAGGGGGTGGGTGGGTGGTATAAATCCATTTCCTGTGTGTTTGGTGTACTAGTGCAGTCTCCCATCTGTCTTTCTGTGTTCTCCAAATGGATTCACATCCAATCGGTTACTGAGACACTTGTGTATGTGTGTGTGTGTGTGTGTGTGTGTGTGTGTGTGTGTGTGTGTGTGTGTGTGTATGTGTGTGTATGTGTGTGTGTGTGTGTGTGTGTGTGTGTGTGTGTGTGTGTGTGTGTGTGTGTGTGTGTGTGTGTGTGTGTGTGTGTGTGTCACACTGGGAGTTGAGGAAAAAATGGAAGGCAGAAACTCCTCCACTCAAAATCTTTTGCATCTCAAAGCCATTCCCGTGGAAGGAAAGTGTTAGAGGCAGGGGTTGGCAGAGTGTTTTCCTCTCCTAAACATGGCATAACCTGTTAAAACAGCAAGAGCTTATCGCTGGGAGCAGAATATAGGCAAATTATTCATACAGGATCAAACAACCACATCAAATGTTGAATTTTCTGAGGTGATAATTTTGCTCTGTTAGTAAATCTTTTAGGCCATGTCTTTGAGCTATGCTAACAAGCGCACTACCTTTTTATGGGTTGGTCTACCTTTGTTTAAAAGCTAAACAGTGGTTTAAATATGCAACTCACATCTTGCCTGTCGTGTGATGAAAATGTGAAATTTTGCAGATAAGCATAGATTTGTTTGTTGTAGCATAACCACAATGCTAAAAGGTTCTAAATAAAGAACTGACATGATCTCTCTGGGTCCTTAGCCGGTCAAAACACAAGCAGAGAGAAAGAGAAAGAGAGAGAGAGAGAGAGAGAGAGAGAGAGAGAGAGAGAGAGAGAGAGAGAGAGAGAGAGAGAGAGTGACAGTATTCAAGGCCAGCGGCAGAGACAGCGTCAGACAGACCCTGGGCTTAGACCCTGAGAGTTAATGAGGCAGTCCCACCCTATTATCTCTGCCAGCATCCACTACACCACAAGGTGACAGACAGAAAGACAGACACCCCATCTCTCCCTGCCCTCCTCTCCTCTCCTCTCCTCTCCTCTCCTCTCCTCTCCTCTCCTCTCCTCTCCTCTCCTCTCCTCTCCTCGGCCCTGGCAAGGAATCTTACTCAATACTCATCCCTCACAACACACACCGAAACCCCCACCTGCCTGTGTCCGGGACAAAGGCATAAATCTGCTCTTGTTTCTAGGTAATAAAGAACTTCCGAGATGAGAGAGAGACAGAGAGAAAGAGAGAGAGAGAGAGAGAGAGAGAGAGAGAGAGAGAGAGAGAGAGAGAGAGAGAGAGAGAGAAAGAAAGAGAGAGAGAGAGAGAGAGAGAAAGAGAGAGAGAGAGAGAGAGAGAGAGAGAGAGAGAGAGAGAGAGAGAGAGACAGACAGAGAGAGAGACAGAGAGAAAGAGAGAGAGAGAGAGAGAGGGTGTGAATTGCGGTGAAGAAGGAACAGATTTAGTAAGCGTGCGGCAATACTTTGCGAGTAATGATGTGAATAAAAGATTCATGGTGCCCACACCACGTGGCGTAAATGGTCATGAAGAGTGAATTACAGGCTAATCAAATTGTACCTTCACGATTACAAGGGAAAACTTAAAGACAGCCGGTGTAAAATATGGACAGCAGTGGTGGGGTACCTGAAACAGATCGCGGCAGAATGCTTGGAGTAGAAAGGCAAGTTTTTGTTTAGTTTTTCTCGATACGGGGGAAAGTGCTAAATCGGATGCTCGCCCTTTGAGATCAAGCGAACTGTCTGAGCAATAGCCAAGAAATTCGCGGTGACTCCCCGCAGCTACACACAGAAGGAGCTTGCCTTATGAAAAGTGTCTGAAATAAGTGGATATCTCCTTACTACTGCTCCCCCTCTGGGAGGGCCACACGACTCCGTAGTGCCTCTTCGCACTTGTATCTGATAACATTTCCGCTAACATCAATATTGTATGACTCGAAGGAGGAGAAACGTTCGTCGTCTTCTTTTCTCCCCCGTTTCATCAGCAAAGTGGGCCTGATGAATTGTATTTCCCATGAAATTACACCGTTCTTCCCTTACAGCATCTGATCTGGTTTACTGCTCTGTCGCTCAATCATAACAT
>NC_139957.1:25759862-25839862 GCF_963454915.1 Gymnoscopelus microlampas | reverse complement strand
CCTGTTGGCTTTATTGACTACTCTCTGCTCCCAACCCCTGTACATGATCATAAAACCTCTACTGCACAAGCCACGCTATGCCGCTGAGTGCAATGAACAAAGCAACATAGTTGAACTCGGAGGAGAGATTCTGATGTTACATGCCTGTATCCTCATCTAAGCAAACCAAATCTCAATCCAATGTATTTTTATTGGTGCTGGATTGAAAAACTAGGGTGTGAGTATTCACCACACTTAAAATCAACATTGACCTTTTGACCTGGCTCGTGGTGGGCCATAACAAAGAGGAGGAAGACACACGGCTGGTTTAAAAGTGTATAAAATAATGTATTTATTTGCAAACAAACAAAAAATCAACTTGAATAGGCAGCAAATAATCATATGGGGTGTGTTAATCAGTGAAATCAGCAGTGTCAGCAAATGTGTGGTTGTGTGGTACATAGTAGTAGTGTTGGGTGTTGAACGGTGCAAACCAAAGACTAACTAAAGGGCACCAAAGGCTATCATCTGGGGTGAGAGAGAGACTGAGTGTGTGCATTTCACAGGGCACCCTGGGAACACTGGTCAGGTGCTCCCAATGCACCCGATTGGCACCCCATAGCCAAACCTGCCGACCCTGTAGAAGACACAAGACAGCCAGAATAGACAAACACACAGGCCTTGGTAGGCCAGACTACAGGGGCTGTGACAACATGACCAGTGTTACTGGAAAAAGATGGATCGCTCCTATGGCATGAATACATCTCCATCCTCTATGGCTCTCTGTATCTCTCTCTGTATCTCTCTCTCTCTTCCTTTGTCACTGCTCTGATCTCCATCCCAGTGAGAGAACAGCAGACTAATTGCCAGGCTGTTCCACTAATGCTTGATTTCTGGGTTAGAGGGCAGCTGTCGGGTCCCCTGAGGGGTGGGAGAGAGAGAGAGAGAGAGAGAGAGAGAGAGAGAGAGAGAGAGAGCAGACAGGAAGAATGAGAAGAAAATTGGACCTGAAATTCTTCTCATTCTACAGCATTGCCCCACATGTTATTGTTCCGAAATGCTTCAAGTCTGCGAAAACAGGAAGTTGAAATGCCGGGCCCAGACAGCATGCAACATGTAAAAAGCCGCTGGTGGAAAATGCTGCAATTTGCCCACTGAAGACAGGAAGGGTGATTCAGTGTTCTTTTGCTCCCGTAGTCTGAGATTTTGGATTTGTTTCAATCAGTCCTATTCATCAAGCAAGTGCCAGTCCGGCTCCCCACATAAGAGCCTTAATATAGGCTGCTACTTCAAAGAGGTGACTAATCAGGCTGACGGAGAGAGGTGTCACAGAGTGTCAATCCTTCAGAGCTGCTGCCTGTCTTGCAGGGAACTGAGAACCACTCCATCTGGGCTGATCCCAAAGAACTGCGCACGCACACACACACACACACACACACACACACACACACACACACACACACACACACACACACACACACACACACACACACACACACACACACACACACACACACACACACACACACACACACACACACACACGGCTGCAACTACCGATTATTTTCTTAGTGTTTGTTCTATCGATTACTCTTTGAACTCTTTGTACTTTGAATCAGAAGAAAACATTTTTTTTTAAATGTAAGAAAAAATAAATAATTTACATATCAACGAAGCAACGTGAAAACATTCTAAAATATTTTCATAATCGACCTATTCTATACTTCGCCATACAATAGTGTCGTGCAAAAATACAGAAAATAGCCGACCTGCAAGCTCACATATTCCGATTATTGATTCATCGCTGAAATCGATTAGCTCGATTAACTGTTGCACTCCTAACACACACACACCCCCCTCCACACACACACACACGCACACGCACACACACACACACACGCACACGCACACGCACACGCACACGCACACGCACACGCACACCCACACCCAACCAACCAACACAATATCTTGTATGCTTACCAAGCAACAGACGTCTCATCAGGGTCAATGTGGAAGAGGAGGAGTAGGTTCAATGCTAGGCCTCGGATGATGAGGGCTGATTAAAGAGGTGAAAAATGGAAACGCATCTTGATGTATTTGGGTCAATTTCACGTCCACGGCCATTACTTGGCCGCTTGGTCTATTTGTGGCTCGAGTGGCGGCTGTAATTATCGGGCGATAACGGACACATTTAATTGGCTGTAATCTGTCCGATGAAGTGAGAGGCGCGCTTGCTCTTTTGAGGACAAAAGCCTGCTGGGAGGCTTTGGAAGGGCCGTGCCTCATCTTTTATGCTGCAGGCATACAGTAAGAGGCAGTATGCAAGGCAAAAAATAAATAAATAAAAATAAACCTTCATCCCACACAATATACTGTAACCACCCTGTCGCTAAACAATTAAACAGTACACATGTACATTGGAGGCTATGTAAATTCACATATCCACTGTGAGCATGGCTGCATCTCTAGGCGTGACAAAAACATGAAATGCAACTAGCCAGAAAGGTGGGGGGGGGGGGGGAAGGAGGGCACAGTATTTAACATGAAACTCAATAAATCAGTCCGAGCGAGAGCCCCTCATGGCTGGTTGGCCCTGGCTGGGGAACATCACTATACACAAGCTACTAGATCTGCTATATGATAGAGCGGAGAAAATGCAATCTGCCAAGCCCTCCTCCCCGAAGAGGAGCAAGCTCTTATTTGCATTGAAATGAACTGTTCGAGGTTTGTGTTCATGTTCGGTGTGTGTGTGTGTGTGTGTGTGTGTGTGTGTGTGTGTGTGTGTGTGTGTGTGTGTGTGTGTGTGTGTGTGTGTGTCGTCAGGGGAGGACGTCTGCGTGTTCGTCGACCTGCATGGATCACTAGTGATGGGGGTGACCCCCAGCACCACTCCAACTCTACCCCCTCCCCCAGCACTCTGGAGGTTGTGGGGGGGGGGACAGGGGGTGGGGGGGGGGACAGGGGGGGGGGGGGGGGGGGGGGGGGCGGGGGGACGGTATATATGTGGCTTGTACTGACACACATGTTCTCTGTCCCAGCAGTGATTCCTGGAGGGCTTCTGCTGTGCTGCGCTCCTCTATCTCCTATAGGATCTGCTGGCTTATAGATTTACAAGCACGCAGTCTGTAACCTCTACACAACCTCCGCCGGGCCAGGCCTGGCCCAGCATGGCCCTACTGCCTGCTTGTCTGCCTGCCTGCCTGCCCGCACACACACACACACAGGCACACAATATTGAGCTCACTGAGATAAGCGCAGAAATAAAGGTGGTTCTCTGTGGGGGGTTTGAGGAAGGGTCGGAGGAGGACAGGTGCAGAGGGTCTGGAGCACAGCTTACTGAGAGGAAATAGCTGCCATGTGTTGCAGTGATTACATCCATGTTTTGTTTTGACAAAATGAGCACATTGAAAATACATAATGTTGTGATTCTTGAGTCCATGTCATTATCACTGCAACATTCCTTGCCATGCTTGCAATCTTTGAGGGGATTCCAGGGAGTTCCCAGCAAAATGATGAACGGTTTAACCACTAAGCCTATTTTATACTTCGGCTATTCGAAAATAGCCGATCTACAAGCTACAACACAATCTAAAAGTTGGGGGGAAAAAACACAAATCTTATCTTATGGGGGTCCCTGGCACAACATCTTACATCATCATATATACATATGATATACATACAATTTGACATGAAAATGGTTGATATTGTGATCTCTACATGGGTTTAACCATGACGGTGGCTGTTGCCATGTACAGTAGGAGAGTGCAGGTGGACTTGTGGTGGTCCCTGTGCAATGCATTATCTATGGATCACAGCACGTCTCCATCGAGGGTTCTTTATTGGTAATCAATAGGCGAGCTGGCTCTTGATGGCTCTCACTCATTACAACTCTTTAATAAAAGTTCACCCTGCTGTGACTGCTTCAGCAGCTATGGGCAGCGTAGACACACACACACACACACACACACACACACACACACACACACACACACACACACACACACACACACACACACACACACACACACACACACACACACACACACACACACACACACACACACACACACACGTGAGCCATATGGAACGGCAAATCACTGCTTCCCCAGATCCAGACACTTGCACACAAACAGAGACAGGCTGGTGTTGTCTGCTGGCAGGAGGCTCAATCACAATTATTTATAGCCTTTACAAACTGCTTTCATTCATTTATGTCACGATAACATCTAGAGATTCCCTGTCGGTGAGGACTCTTAAAAGATTTCTGGGTAGAGCCTAATCGATATACACATTTGTTTCTTGACGGGGTGCCTGGGTGAAAATAATCGGGATAGCATCATCAGGAGATAAACTAACTTTTTGGTCTGGAAAAACATCTTTGTGTGTCAAGAGGATTGAACTTCAGATTGTGCAAACCTACGCTAACACTTCGCATTGTTCGCAAGCACACCGTCGCCTTACTAAAGCTGTGATCCAGGTGCAGGTGTGCAAAGTCACAGACCTTTTCCTGCTCTCTCCAAAACAGATGTTAGCTCTGTCTGATCATACATATGGAACCCAGAGGAGAGAGCTCTTTAGTTTTTTCCCTCGTTTGTGGTGGGGGTAGAGGCTAAAACCTCTGCTGTCACATTTCCAGGAACCACACAGCCACACATACATGCATGCCAGTAAGAGACAGACAGACAGACAGACAGACAGACAGACAGACAGACAGACAGACAGACAGACAGACAGACAGACAGACAGACAGACACAGACAGACAGACAGACAGACAGACAGACGGACAGAGGGACAGAGGGACGTAGGGACTGAAGGGTGTGGTGATGCTTCATTGGTGCAGTTCAAAACGCATGCAGCAAACTTAATTTGGTTTTAGGTATTTTCTTTTTAAAGTTCTTTAGTTCAGAAAGAATGGAAGTTGAAGAAGACAGGGGAAAGGGCAAGCAACACAGGTCTCCATCGACAATTGACCCCTAGGATATTGCGATTATGTGGTTGGTGCGCTATCCGGTCTGCTAGCGGCATGCCCCAGGCAACTTCTGAACATAGACACAGCACAACTGAATACAGTATTCTTGAGCATTTCACTGTTGTAGAAGAAGAATGTTCCATCTCCATTTTTTGTTTATATCAAATTATTTACATGTAGTGGTGGATGTTTATGTACAGGGTAATTAAAGAAAAAAAAATACTGTACAAAATAAATCAAGTACCAAGTTACACTTTGATGCTCAATATCCCTAAAGCGTGGATGGAACCCTATGCTGTAGTTGTACAGTATCAATTTGTCCGGGACAGATAACAAACTCAAGACCCAGAGTCACCACCAGTTAGAGAAGACTCCTCCACAGCTACTACAATATCAAATTATTTTATGACACCAGGTATATGGTTAGACCGGACCCCATTGCATGAATACAACCAAAAATGGAAGGTGCTTGTGAAACCAGAGAGCCTGTGATTTTAATGGATTGTACGCTCGACCGTGATGATCCGTACATCCTTAGGTTACCAGAGGGGAGGCTGACCTTTTCCCTGGCTGGCTCAGAATAGAAGGGCTGTGGGGGGGGGGGGGGGGGGGGGGGGACTGTTTATGACAAACACACAGAGGAGAGACTGTGACCCCGCAGGGTCCAGCGGGGGCTGGCCATGCAGCACGCCGAGCTCTCTGAGCTGAGCTGTGAGGCAGGTCATCTCAAACTTCCTTAATGAACAACATCGTTCCTCCATGCTTGTCATGTCTTTGCTTGCTGAATAAGTTGAAACACAGGTTTAAAAGGCAGGTGATGGTGACGACTTATGATTAATTATTTTCCTTCACGATACATACAATACAAAGACATTTCTTGTCTTTCCTCTTGTTTGTGGAAAAAAAGATATCTATCATATGAAAGAAATCCATACGTTGCCCAGCCCTATTTCAACATACACCAAACTACAGATGCGCAGGAGTGAAAGCAGTGGACCTGAACGAACACATTTACATAGTAATACTGTGCCCGACTGAAGTGCGCGCACACACACACACACACACACACACACACACACACACACACACACACACACACACACACACACACACACACACACACACACACACACACACACACACACACACACACACACACATTCTCCCACGACATCGCCCTCCATCACCACCCCACCACCGTCCTGAGTGACAAGCCCATCGACCGCTAGCGTAACTTTGATACACTCCGAGCTCTCGGAGGGGGAGTCTCATATTTCACCCTTTGTTCTTCTCTCAAAGACAAAAGACAGTGAAATCAGTCAGCAATGCAGTTAGTCTACATCTTGACGGGGGTATTATCTGACTGTGTATAAGCCGCAGAGTAACTAATATGGTTCCAATTAGGAACAAACACGAGGGGGAATGATACTTTGATGCCCCGCATATACCTCTCGAACACGGTTTGTGTGATGCTGTCCACACCTCCCCAAATCTGATCCATGCTGACAGTACAGTCAGGGTTCGATTTGGGTAAAAAAGAAAAGAAAAAGAAAAGAGGAATAAACAGAGGGGAAACAATTTCTTTACCGCTTAAGGACTATAATACTTCTTCGTATGACAAATATGCCTTGTGAGCTTGTAGATTTGCTATTTTGGGGATATTTTAATACAAAAATGAAAAGAAAAATATTGATGAATTCGCCCAAATTAGGGACACCAAAATGAATATCAGACCCAAAATGAAATACATGTATTTAATTCTGTCTGGCCAGAGGCAGGGACAAAACATCCCCACTGGTGAATTCATAACCGGTCGGGGGATATCGAAAGCAGAAGCATTGATTTACCCCCCCCTCCCATTCCCCCCAGCAAATGGACCCCATGGTACAGTATATATTTGGAGGGCAGGTTGGTCCAGAGGACTGCAGCAGACAGGCCTCCAGTCCACCGTTTGACAAGGCCACTCAGGGGGACAGAAACCTTAAATGTTTCAGGCAAACACTGTCTCATTCCATCTGCCTATCTCCTCTCCACCTAGAGAGAGCCAGTCAAGGGGAAGAGCCAGAAACTGAGAGCATACGGCGTGCGTGTGTGTGTGTGTGTGTGTGTGTGTGTGTGTGTGTGTGTGTGTGTGTGTGTGTGTGTGTGTGTGTGTGTGTGTGTGTGTGTGTGTGTGAGAGAGAGAGAGTACAGTACGTGTCTGAGAGAGACACACAGAGCAGGTGAGAAAGTGAGCAAAAGCTGTGGGGAGTAGCAGATCTAAGGTTCTCCATCCACACCATGCTAAATATTTCATGGGCGGTGAGCTTGGGGGGAGGCGTACGGAGGACGTGATGGTGGAAAGGGGGCGAGAACTGAGGTGAGAGGAGGAGGGAGGAGGAGAGAGAAAGGGCCACCCCTCTTTTGGGAGTGTGTAAATTGTCCCAGGCGTATGGGGTGGGGTGCTCCAAGGTCAAGACGTTACAAGAGTTGCGTCAGCTCGCCAGGTGAATTATTCATGGGGCGAAGGCCTGGTCTAGCTGGCCAATACATAGCAGTGAGGGTGGTCCCCGCTGGAGAACAGAGAGGCCAGTCCGGTCACCGCATAGGCAATGGGAACCCATTCATTAAAAATAATAATATAATAATATAATAATATAATAATATAATAATATTATATATATATATATATATATATATATTTTAGCTCTGGGGACAAGCTTGTTTCAATGCTTGCATAATAGGAAATCTTGCTTGGCCGTGCTCCTTTATGCTAATTTTCAACTTGCTTCCTGCTATAGGGCCTGCCCCCTAGGATAGCTTCTATCCAACTATCCAGCGATCGTGCAGATTTTCATTGCAAATTTAAACTCTGTCTTGATAAATTACCTCATAGGCTATACCAAAAAATAATGTCATAAATATGTGACTTGCCTTTCTCCTAAACTAGGTCCTACTACTGCATTAATCAAACATACGCACGTGCCTCATTTTGATCATATCCGTGAGTGTAGTCTTTTGTTCAAAAGTGTATCCATGCTCTCTTTAATTAAGATCTAGTTAAGTAATCTAGATAACATGAATTAACATAATAGTGCCGGCCCAAGCAAAGCAGAACATCCAGAAAGATTATCCTGGAAAATCCCTTATGGGACACTCCAGGGGCTTTGGCAGAATGCACCAGTGGTCTGTTGAAAGCACAAAGTAGTTGGAGTCGTCTCCAAATAATAATGCCAGCGATAAACCAGGCACCATTCTATTCTGCTTCTAAGATGTTGCACATTCTCAACAAAGGGTTCTTGGGAATCGGTACAGAATTGTGAGTCACTCTTCGTCCTCGGGAAAACAGTCTTCTGAAAATTTACAAGTGACAGATTTTCTAATGATAAACAGATATAAATACCATTTGCCAAGTCAAATGGTATAAGTAAATGTCTATTTTCTATCGCAGGAAATCTCAAACTCTCATAAATTCAGGCTCATAGTATTTGCAATTTTTTTAATATTCATTTTGAAATAACGCATATTTAGAATACCTCCATGCCGTAGCATTTAGAAAAGTCAGCAATAAGGTTTTATGTTTTCATTACAAAGGGTAAAAATGTTATTGACACATGAAGTGGTAACTTGGTCTCTGGACCAGGTGTACATTTCATGTGGACACACAGTATTCTAGATATGATAAGTTTGAAGAATAAATGAGAGAGGAGGGAAAAAGTCTATTCGTGGTCAAATCCCTAGTATGCCCAATACACTCTTCAGAGTTAAATGAACACTCTGGACTGTGTACATGTGATAGTGGTAGGAAATAGAAAGAGAGTAGGCATAGAGGAATAATCTGAGTGGGAAACAGAGTGAGGAAGAGAGAGGGGGTGTAGGAGGTGTAGTAGCAGGGGGTCATAAGGAGGAGGAGGAGAGGGAGAAGGGGTATAGGAGGAGGAGGAGGAGTAGAGATAATGTGACAACCTTGGCGTTGGAGGTTAGATAGTCAGAGTTAATTACATGGCCTCTGTGCAGTGGGATGTAGCGTGAGCGCTCTCCTGCCTACTGGCGTTATCAGAAACAGGAATATAATGAAACACACAGGCGTGTTTAAATCACCATGCAAGGCTTTCAACTGCCCCTTAACCTCACAGAAGAGTGTTTTGTTTATGCTGTCGTCAGCGGTTTCTCTCTCATATTTGTGAGTGATGGTGAGGTTGTGTTTTTGTTAGAAATATTGAAAAGTGGTCACTGTGTAGACTAGGGATAAAAGCATGTTTTTCTATGGTCAGCAGTCGGTGTTGATAATGTTGTAGCACAGTGCTCTAGTGCTGCTAAAGGACAGTTATTTATGGCCTACAATGCATTGCGACCATTGCTATTGATATTCTATTTTGTCATGCATGCGATTGTGCTTCAACGTTTGGAATAGGTTTTTATTCAAGTCAAAGCTAAAAATAATAATGCACATTCACAAAAGCATGCGCTTCATGTGCACATTCTCAAAGCTTACCAATAACTTGGTTGTACTAAATAAATCATAGTTAGTGACAGCCATTTTAGTATTCAGTACATCTCATCTGTGATGCAAAATTACAATTGAAGCTGTATTATTATACAGCAGCATTTTCATGATAAAGAAAAGTATTATATTGCAAGCCCCCCAACCCCCCTGCAGCACCTCAACCTAGGAGAGAACTCACAATAACAAATTGTATTTATCTACAAGCTCACATTGTAAAAATAGAATAGAAGATCTACAAGCTTGCAGATTGTAGATCTATTTTTGCAATTTTTTAAATAAAAGATATATATTTTTAAAGTATTTGTATTATTTATTTATAAAATACTTTTTGCCTATGATGACGAGCCCAAAAATAGGGATGCCAGGTTAAAGGTGGTTATAGTAATTTAAGAAAGCAAATTGACCCGTTTTACTGTGCAAGTAGTAATATATTCTACTGCAAGTCTAAACTCTAGACCAGAACATAACAGGCATACTCTACATTCTACAGGAGACACTTACCAAATGAAACCACAGCTCTTCTTTCACCACAGTGGTGTAAAAGAGAGAAGATTTTGACATGTTTTTGTTTGTATCACCTCCGTGCTCTCTGAAGAGCATGTACCTGTATGGGATCTGTCTGTCTGTGTGTGTGTGTGTGTGTGTGTGTGTGTGTGTGTGTGTGTGTGTGTGTGTGTGTGTGTGCGTGCGTGCGTGCGTGCGGGCGGGTGTGTGTGTTACAGCAGATGTAAAAGAAACAGCAATGTGTGAATTTTGACAGTGGAAACATGGCCAGTGTGCATGTTAATTCCCACACACACACACACACACACACACACACACACACACACACACACACGCACACGCACACGCACACACACACACACACACACACACACACACACACACACACACACACACACACATTTGTGAGCTATTGTATTTGAAAAATATTCATTTATTTACATTCAAAATAGATTGTTTAATTAAAATTGATTATTTTGTATAATAGATTAAATTGATTAGTTCGAATAACTGCTGCATCCCTACTCCACCTCTTGGTTGAATGAGTAAACCCTGAATAAAAACTGTTGATTCTTATCTGGAAGATGTGGCTCATCAGTTTTACTCGTTTAAATCAATTAACATTTATCATAAAAAGGGAACACGTTTAGTTGCAGATGCCACGTTGGCTCCATGAGCCGGTAGTACAGCATGGGTCAACATAAAATATGCACCGGAGTGAAAAGCTCCATAAGAAAGTAATTAGCAAAGTGGCATTCCAGTCTGAAATCTGCCCTCAGTAGCAAACTGCCATGAGCTCATTTTGAATAAAACTTAAGAGAATGATTATTGAACCATACAGCCTACTGAATAGCCATATCCAATATGGCAATGACCAAAATCTTTATCGAAAGTGTTTCTCCTGTAATTACGAGCCCTTAAGCACCTCAATATTAATCAGAGTCCATTTTCACACTCTCTGAGTTAACCACTTAAACCCTCTTATACAGCGCTTCGTCGACCGGGGTCCCAAAGGGGTCTGTACTTGTCCCATTTCACCTCTACATGAAATCACTTCGCTGAAAACAACCGATCTACATCCTCACAAATGCGTCATGTTGCAGATGAGCTGTTTTTTTTTTTTACGAATGTTCAGTAATTTTGGCCAAATGTTCGCCTATTATCGCATGCCCAGAATCGGAATGCTAGTGTTCGTGGTTAAATGAACACTCAGGATTTTGCTGTGTAGAGAAAATGTGCGATGGAGAGGGGACAGGGGAAGACGGGGAGGAGGTTTATCCATGTGTGAAATTCACTGCCTCCTTGGCTGGGGAGGTCCCCGAGGGTGGCTGACTGAACCACTGGCTGCTGGACAAACACAGAGGCCTTTCTTCCCTACCACTGTCCCTTCTCCAGCTCTACCGCCCAGGGCCACCTAACACAATAAGAACACAACATCTGTTCCAGAGGATTCCCTTTCACTGCACACATGCGCACACACACACACATCTGCACACGCACTCGCACGCACGCACGCACACACACACACACACACACACACACACACACACACACACACACACACACACACAGTTTCAGAGCTTTAGTAAAATACCAAAATATACTGAGAAATAATTAAATATATATTTGATGCATGTATTAGTAAAATTCTCTTGTTCTTGTGTTTTGTATGGGTCTGTTGGTCATCAATGTGACCCTGCTGTATAATTATTTGTATAATTATTAATTATTATAATTATTTTTGTTCTATAAGTTGTTCATCAGCTCAGAAGCGAATGTCCACTGATCCATGTTCTTGACCTGAATGTCAAGACATAATTAGCCTTTATGTCACCACACACGCATGAAAAATTGTTATTAATAAAATGCAAACATGAAATGGGTGAATAAGCCATTACAGCCAACAGTACCCCCCCCCCCCCCCCCCCCCTTTAGGCCAATAGAAACTTATTGGTTACTCAGTAGATTTCTGACATACTGTGTGGGTCAATGAAAAAACGAAAGTTAACAACTACGTGCGTACATACATGCATGTGTGTGTGTGTGTGTGTGTGTGTGTGTGTGTGTGTGTGTGTGTGTGTGTGCGTGTGCGCGTGTGTAGGAGAATATGAGCCGGCAAGCCAGATGGAAGCATGTAATGACACTCAGCCACAACTGTTGTCTGGGTTAGGTATGTCGAGACTGAGCCAAAGCTGACCTTATGGGGCGTGGGGGCCTGGGGGATGGGGGCATCATTCCTGCCTTGAAACATAGTATGTGTTTTTTGTCATCATGTAATTTGATGTCTTCCCGGGACCCAAACTAGTGAAAACAGCTGATCTATAAGCTCATAACGGGTTGAATCGCGACGCGGTGTGAGCTTGTAGATCTGCTATTTTCACTACTTCTAGTCTTTTTTAATGTATTTTTAAATGGAGTTTCGATTTTTTTGTGATGTAATTTTTGTGAGAAAAAAAAAGAAAAAAGAAATCAAAAATCTTTTGAAATATATATATTTTTACAAATAAGAAGTAAAAAAAGGGATATTTACTTACGAGTCGCGACCCATAAAAATGGGTCCGTGACCCACAAATGAGTCCCGAGACCACAGATTGGGAACCACTGTGCTAGAATATTAGAATGGTGTCACATTACAGCCATTAGTAACAGTGAGGGCTGCTACCCTGTGAGTGGCGCATGCCGACGTGCCTGTGCGAGACAGGCAGAGATAAGGTGGCTTCATGATGAAAGACATGCCAGGAGTAGTAAGTGGGGTCTGTAATGTATACACAGGGGACAGAGGCCAAGTATAAAAGGTGTAATGACGTGCCACAGTGGCAGTGCTGGACTGATAATAGACCTGGACAGTATGCTTCCACTGTGAATTCCCACATAGTATAGCAGCCCAATTGAAAGTCGTACTATCAGTAATTACAGCCAAACCGTTTAGTGTAGGTTCATAATCTTTGACGGAGGGATAGATAATTGTATTCCTGTACTGCGACAACCAAAGAAGATTAGGCTAAATGTTTTAACTAAATGTTTTGAAAGAATGTGTTTCATATCAGTGGTTCTCAACCTTTTCTAGATCATGCAGGGCCCACTTAAAAATCTCAAACACGTTCGCGGCCCACCCACCTGATCACTTAACACGGCTGCCTTGCAGCTGGGTGGGCTGTGTGCATTTTCAGATTTTTTTATTTTAATGATCAATCAATTGATTATGTTTTCTTTTATATATTATCATTTAAATCGTAGTGTTTTGCCAATTATTTGGGGCCCCACTTGCAATACCCTCGTGGCCCACAGGTTGAGAATCACTGTTTTATATTATAACGTTCAATTCACGTCTTGTTTCCATGACATCTACTTACACTACCTATCAGCCTTGCCAATCTTTGACCAATCACAAAAGCACAACAACTAACGTTCACAGCTGTGTGCCGTGGCTGCGGTGCCAAGTTCAATTTACACGGTTCAACCTCCTGCTATGTGTTCCTCATCTTTAGTGTCATTCTTCACAGATGAAGTCACAAGTCTGTATGCTTTCTCATCAATAACAAATGTGATACAATTTTGTCTCACATTTGACAAAGTTGACAAAGTTGTTTACATGGTTTCTAAACCCAATTACCCAATAATTGGGTTTTGCTAGGTTTCAAATAAATGGGCAAAAACAAACAAACAATCAATTAATATTTATCCATATCAGGTTTGTTATTAGGTCTACTAGACATTTAGCATTATACAGTAAATGTTTGTAAATGACAATATTAGCTGCTCAGTCTCTCACCATAACGCCGATCCACCATTCTGTTAAGCTTTGCAACCTTGGTAATTAATAAGAAGTCCAACAGCAGTGGACACTGGAGTAGTCTCACAATTCAACCATGGTGCCTATCACACAGTACCCAATTTAGTCTTTAGTGTTTCCTCAATGTTCGAAACATAAATCTCATTTAATCACACTAATCTTTGCTCCCATCAAATTTCAGACAAAGTGATTAAATTAAATTGCATAAACTTGACTGCCTTGATATAAATCTGCAGTAGAGCCCATAGGCAAAACTCTTCCTGAAACCCAGGAGACTAGGGCCTATAGTCACAACAAGACTGAGTCTACAAACACAGCTATCTAAAGGCTGTGCTGTTCCTTGCATGCAACTGGACCAAAGTAGTATGAACCAACTGCCATCCGTAGAGCCCTGTGCTCTAAGGACTAAAGGGGGGGTTAAAATGGTGATGTTGTGACATAAAAGAAAAGGTCATGGGGTCACTCTAAATGTTAGGATTCATCCTCCAGCAAACAGAAATTAAATTACATGACAAATTTCCAAAACTAACTTGTTTGAGACCAAGGTTACTTAAACCCTACAGAATATACTGTACTTAATTGACCGGGGTCCCCCAGGAGTCTATATTTGGTCTCCCTCCTTTTTCCTTGTACTGTACGGTCGTATTTGCCTATTATGACTTGCCCAGAACAGGAATGCTGGGGTTCATGTGGTAAAGGCCCCACTGGGCCACAGTGGCTCAGGATGAAGAGTGGCCATCCTCGAAGTGTCCTTGAGCAATATTAACTGAGCCCAATCCCAAAGAGCGGTTTGGTGCGTTGCATGGTTTCCTCCGCTATTGGTGTGAGAATGTATTGTGTGTGTGAATGGATGAATGTAATGCGCATTGTAAGACGCTTTGTTGAAACCATTACCATTTACCATTTTAAGACTGCTAGCGGGGCTAATGAATGTATAATTTTGGTTCTTCTATTTTTTTAATTCATAACATTTGAGTCAATATAAAACTGTAGATGAAGGGGTAGGATATGATATGCCTTTAGTTTCTTCCTGCTCCTTTTCGAACACATCCATGATATATTGAGATTTATTTTGTATTTTGACCTTTCATTGTTTTATTGTGACTCCTTTTTGTAATTACATGTATGATGTTCAAAACAAATAAAACGAAAGTAAGAAAGAAGGATAATTAGTGATTGGAAGATCTTTTAGTATTTATTGACTTTGTGTTGGATGACCTTTCTCCGTAAGTAGCACCTAGAAGCAGTTTTTTGGCACAGGCTGTTACAAATGGCAAAAGCAATGGCTTGAAAATTCTTTCAATTCCTTTGTTAATGGTGTGTGGCTTCAAAGTGAAACCTTTAGTATGCATTATAAATTCTTCTCCAACCCCCTGCCTAAGGGACTAAATATTATATGTCTTGCTATAATATATGATATTATTATAATTTTTTAAACAATCTTAACTTTTGAGATTTTATGTCAACCGTATAATGGCAATCCCTGAACACATTAAATAGTTGACAAAGTACTCTGGCTTTTATTACAGATGCTCTACTACTATAATGTCATTATGAGTTCAGCTCTATCTGAACATTATAACTGCAGTGCGTACCTATCAAGTCAAACACCTGAGATAATAGGATGAGACTGGAGGGAGACAACACACCATTTAAACTGCAGAGAAGGCAGATTTTGCACATCAACAAGATGTGTGTGTGTGTGTGTGTGGGGGGGGGGGGGGTGTCTCAACCTGCCAATACAATTCCTTTTCATTTTTGCGCGTATAGCGAAGGTCAGCGAATTCACTTTTGTTCATTGCCTGTGTCCTTGCCAAGGACGACGTGACCGGACACATTGGCAGAAACGTTATTTGCTTGGGCCAAATCGTGCCTATATATATTTGTTGTTTTAAACGCCTCGGCTGTTGGTGAAGGTGTGGCTGTTCATGGAATGTGACAGGCCGCACGGTGCGGGGTGCGAGTGCTGATCCAAACAGGGCTGGACAAACCCCTACACACGCGGCGGCACTCCGTTGCCAGTTGCCTGCAGAGATGTCAAACACAATGATGTGCTGAGAGGCTGCAGGAGAGAGGTTCCTGCTAGGTACTAGGCACACACACACACACACACACACACAAAACACATCAAAAGAAAACACTCATTGGCTGTCACGTTGACTGAATAGACGAGGGCGAGCGCAAGATCCAAACACCTGTGGACAGATGATGGAAAAATTATCAGGTCTCTTTTGCGACAACACAGCCGGCGTTCGTTCTCTCTCCGCCGCCTAATTTCCAGAACTCGATAATTGTGTTAAACGTGTTGGAATCCCCAGAGCCCGAACAGAGCCCGAACAATGTGGCGAATCATTTGAAAGTGCCCCAAATTCATTAATTACAGAGTGTGTTAATCTCATTGAGATGAGGAAGGGATGAAGAGAAGGAGTAGAGCCTCATAACTCATCCAATTAGGTAATTGAGTGCTGCTTGGATTAGAGAGAATGAAAGGAGCGCGTCCCACTGAGACCTGTGGAGGACGGAGGACTTGTAGTCCTGTGTCGACGGAGCAGAAAGCAGGAGATATTAGGCTCTAGATTAGACAAAACCCCGGCACCTGCCCATCTACAATGCTCAACATCCATTTAAAGGATTTTTCAAACCCCATTCCTCCCCTTGAAGTCTCAAGATGTAGTCATAGCAGCTGAGTCAACGAGATGAGCATGTACAGTGGGCTACACTTACAGACAATTAAAATAGCTCTATCTAGTCTGAGGGGAAAAAAATACGCGCACATATTTTCCTTCATACAGAAAATGAGGAAAAGGTCAAAAAAGAAAGAAAAAATAGTAAAAGTGCTGCTTGGAGCACAGGTCTCCGCCAGGCAAGGTAGGTTATTGTGGGCCAGCAATGTTTGGAATTCGCCAATCAGGATGGAATATGAAAAATCGGACGGATCTGTCTTGATCACTTAACTATAGAGATAATGTGTACCGATTTGCGTGATGTTTGGACAAAATTTGTAGGAGTAATTCATTTTTTTGGGGCAAAACTCTGCTTCCTAGTGGTGCTATAATAGGGCAATGTTAAAAGGGTGGCATTTGTTCCTCAACGTAGTGCGAATGTGCGTGCAAAGTTTCATCGCAATCGGACGCTGTGTTCATGATTTGCAGCATTTTGTTAAAAACGGGGCACTCCTGCAAACTTTAGATGTCAATCTTAGCCAATCAGGACGGAATATGAAAAATCGGACAGATCAGTCTTGATCATGACTATACAGATGCCGTGTACTGAAAATATAGATTTTTTATAGACAGATGCCGTGTACTAAAAATATAGATAGATAGATGTGCGTGCGTGCGTGCGTGCGTGCATTACTATGCTTGTGAGGGCTAAATGTCCCCAAATAGTAGAATTTCAGAAATACACTATTTTCTTTAGAGTTAGGGTTACAACTAGAAAATGATTCAGATTGGGGTTAGATTGGGGTTAGGGTTAGGCCATTAGGTTTAGGGGAAGGATGAGGTTTTGCCTGATTTATACTTACTTGTACACCAATAGCCAATTTAGAAGAGTGTTTTGAGCTTGTAGATCGTCTATTTTCGTGGCTCAGTATAGGGGTACAAATGGCAATGAAATAAAATGGCATTCATAATATTGCCGTCCTACAATGTCCTCACAAGTATAGCAATACAAACGCACACACACACACACACACACGCACTTATTTTGTTGAGCAGTCTGCCTGGCAGCCCATAGAGTGGTGCAGATTATGCATGAATCAGGCTGCTTATCAGCTGACCTTTAAATTGGAGCCGCCGAGCGACTCCAGCAGGGCCCGGGGCCTGACGCTCACACCTGATTGGCCGGTGTGCTTCAGACCTGCTGACAATAGAAATTAACAGAGCCAGGCGGGCATATCCGCAGGGGAAGAACACTGCATTAATATATATATAAATATATATTCCCTCTATTTTCTTCCACTGTCTCGTTCCTAAAGCTTTGGAAGCAGTGGAAAAAGTCATTATGTGCTACCAAGCATGCTGAAGGTAAGGACATCTGAGGTTGGTATTACCTGGACTCTCTCTCTTTCGCTCTCTCTTTCCTCTTGTTTCTTTCTCCACCTTTTCCTTTTCCTTTGTCCTATCCTTCCCTTCCTCCCCGCCATGATTGCCAATAGATCAATTTATCGATAAACAGCCAGATAGATAGATAGATAGATAGATAGATAGATAGATAGATAGATAGATAGATAGATAGATAGATAGATAGATAGATAGATAGATAGATAGATAGATAGATAGATAGATAGATAGATAGATAGACAGACAGACAGACAGACAGACAGACAGACAGACAGACAGACAGACAGACAGACAGACAGACAGACAGACAGACAGACAGACAGACAGACAGACAGACAGACAGATAGATAGATAGATAGATAGATAGATAGATAGATAGATAGATAGATAGATAGATACCTCTTGGAGGACAAGGAGCTGGTAAATAAGATGGGGCAGAGGATCCGGTGTGTGTTCGGTTGTCCACAGAGACAAGCAGCTCTGTGTGTCTGTGGACGATGATGGATTACACAGGGGCCAGGGGTGCGTGTGTGTCTAAGTGTGTGCATGTGTGTACGTCTGAGTGTGGTTTTGTGTTGGCACACACCGATGTATCTCTGTGTACACAGGAAATGCCTGGCAACGACATTAATTTTCACAACAGCAGCTGGAAAAGGTCATTAAATAAAGCAAATGTTTGTGAATGGGAATCCTCTGGAATTGACTTCAACGCTGGATAAATAAAAATGGCATTGCGTGCTGGCAGAGGGGGGGGGGGGCTGTCTGTTGTATTGTGGACAGGAGCACAGGTGGTCGAGGACACTGGCATACGCTTGGCCTTCTGTCAGATTGTAAAATGAAAGAAGACTAGAGAGGGGCACTCTGGGGAGGTTTGCTCGGGCTGCGTAAGTTGTGTGTTGCAGCCGTGAGGACCCACGGAAGCTGTGGGGGAAATAGCATTTACGACATATGGTGCACATTTTTTGCATTTGTGATGCCTCCCATGGGCAGAAGTTAAAGTGCTTTTGGAGGTGTGCTCCAAGCCCCTCATCATGCGGTTCTAATTAAGGGTTGATTGAATGTTGCATTAGGGTTAGGATTAATAAGAAATAGGCCCCTCCCACACATTTTGGAAGCCAGCTACAGATATTGCCACAATACTTCTGAGATCATAGAGAATTGTTTTTAACAACATACTGTTCAAGAGCTGAAGAGCAAAATGTAAAGCAGCCTGAAAAATGTGGGGTGGAGTGTCTTCCTTGGCTTACTGGCAGTTTGACGCCGATTGGTCCAGCTAAGAAATGAGCTGCGCATGCACACACGCTGACACACTGACACACTGACACATCATTTCTGCCTCCCAGCCTTCCGGCCTGGTGCAGATAAAAACATGACTAGTTGGATTTGTCTGTGTGCCTCAGTGGGTTATTGAGCTAGTAATTCGCATGTGTATCATCTCCACCCCCATGTCATTATTTATCTCTCCTCCCTTCCTTGTCTTTATGTTACACACAATGTGAGGAGCTCAAACAGTAAGAGGTCATACAGTATGTTTGGGTAGGGGCTGTGACTAAGCTGTCACACGCACATGAAGTGTCACGCATGCGCACATGAAGACCTCACTGTGTCACGCGCATTTGAAGACCTCCCTGTGTCACGCGCATTTGAAGACCTCGCTGTGTCACGCGCACATGAAGACCTCACTGCGTCCAATATGGTGCATGTGCGTGTGTTATTGTGTGTCATGACATACACATACAGAGCAAGACAGAGTGGCCAGCTAGCAGTGCATCTGTCACCAACACAAAAACTATACACCAGCCTTCCAGGCTCACGAGACAGAAAGCAACCATCAGTATGTGTGTGTGTGTGTGTGTGTGTGTGTGTGTGTGTGTGTGTGTGTGTGCGTGTGTGCGTGTGTGCGTGTGTGCATGTGTGCGTGCGTGCGTGTGTGTGTGTGTGTGTGTGTGTGCGCACGCACGCAGGCCCAACAATGTGTGTGGGTGAGGTCTTATCATAGCTGGCCACATTCCTAGCAGGAAGATAAAAGAGGCCAAACGAAGCAAATCACAGCGTGTGTGTGTGTGTGTGTGTGTGTGTGTGTGTGTGTGTGTGTGTGTGTGTGTGTGTGTGTGTGTGTGTGTGTGTGTGTGTGTGTGGTGCATCTGGTGTGTGTGTGCATTTTGCAATGTGTGTGGTATGGCGTGTGCGTGTGTGTGTGTGTGTGTGTGTGTGTGTGTGTGTGTGTGTGTGTGTGTGTGTGTGTGTGTGTGTGTGTGTGTGTGTGTGTGTGTGTGTGTGTGTGTGTGCGTGCATGTGTGAGTGCGTGCGTGCTTGCGTGCGTGTGTTTGTCAGTGATGAATGGGGGTTTAGGGACCTACACCTTACAGATAAGCGAAGAAAATCATCTGGACAACAGCAACAACGTGGGCTCAAACACATACCGCTATACTAGCCGTCTAGCCAGAGATAAACTACACAGCGACACACGCTGAATATTCAGCAGCGCAGGACCGCATGAATGGGCGCGAGGAGGAGGCCATACAGAAAATACATCCCCGTTATAGCTGAACGCGACTCCCAGTGGCGCTATTGTTCATCAGTGTCATGCACTATCAGTGTGTAATGTAAAGGTGATATTAAGTGTTCCAAGGTTGGTCACTCTGTCTATGACAGAGGTAGGGCTGCAAAATTTAATCCAACTTATCGGTTTAATCAATTATAAAAAAAAACAATCCGACAATCAATCATTTAATAGAATAATCGATTTGTAATCAATCCCTATTTTGGGCATGCCATTATAGGAGAAAAATTGTTAAAATAGCCAACCTACAAGCTTAGCTATTTTAACTATTTTCGCATGACACCGTTATGTGACAAAGTATAAAATAACGCTTTTATAGTTAATGAACTACTCGATTAATCGAAAAAGTAATTGATAGAATAATCGCTAAGAAAATAATCGATAGTTGCCCTAGATTAGAACACAGCTCCCAGGCTCCATATTGTTCTTTAGTGTCACTATCAGTGTTATTTGTGTACACTCTGGCTGTGACGGAAGGCTCCTGTGCAATGTCAGCTCCACATTCTGAATATCCTATTTAGGCATTCCATCTTGAGATAGCATCCCCCACCCCCCTCGACAGTCACCCCCATGAAACTTGGAAGCTGCTAATGCTGTTGTGCCATAATACAAATCCTCAAATCCTCCTCGCAATCCTGACAAGATGCATAGAATTGTGTTTACAAACATGGATTATGGTTATGTTTGTGGAATGAATTAAAAGACGCTTATCCCAGCCTAATTGTACACAGTATGTCCCTAATGGTCTAGAACAGTGTTTCCCAAACATAGGGTCACCACCCATTTTGGGTCATGGACCCCCGCCCCAAACAAGGAACAAAAACAAAATCAGAAATAAAAAAGCATTTCCCAGAAATGTACTAAAACGTTTTTAAAAAATAGAGAAATAGATCTACTAGCTCACAATGCAATACGTTGTGAGCTCATCATCTGTTTTCACTATTTTTGAAACGGGGCTCAAGTGGTTTATTCATAATGTGTTTTCACTGTCAAGTACTCTTGGGTCTCGAGCTGAAAAGGTTTGTGAACCCCTGGTCTAGAATTGTCTTCTGTGCACTGGGATGCATTAAGAGATATTTGAAATCGTATCAAACAATAAAATCACAGCCGACCACCCAAGTCCGGAGAAGACTTGACAATCACAATTGCCCAACGGATACCAAATCGGCCTTGAGTGTTGTGCAACGTGTCCTCTGTCTTTACATGACATATGTGAGAACAGAGCTTCTTACGTCCTTTCAGCACAGAGGAATTTGCTGGATGAGGGAGCACATCTCTCGCTTATAAGGAACATTGTTGCCTTTCATTAAGGATAAGATTCATCACAGCGAGCAAACAAGAGAGCCGTGCAAATCACATTGGAAGAATTCCTGCACCATCCTGTACCTTGGAACACACGTGTGTGTGCACACACACACACACACACACACACACACACACACACACACACACACACACACACACACACACACACACACACACACACACACACACACACACACACACACACACCAAACAAAACAATGTTTGTAGTACATGCACACTTACTCTCACACATGCGTAGCAAGCCAGAAAGCAAACAATAGCAGGGAGAGCTGATTCAGGAGACAAAGGATTGCGTCAAGAATGATCACTCATCATTACTCATTTCAGAATGAAGCATTACTGTGTATGTGGAATGCCAGCTCACTGCCATGAATTAACCACTTCAACCTTAAGGCTGCAGCATACCCAAACCGAACATGACCTTTTTTTCAACTTCGGCACGTCAATAAGTGCAAAATGATGTCTTCAGAACTTTGGCAGTACATTGCTGACGTTTGGTTCGGCAGTTGTTCACCTCCAAGATTTTCTAACTAGCCGAACACCTCCATTAGCTGAACATCGAGTGTGATTGGTCAGACACTCAATGCACCTGTGTTTTATATTGTTTGCTTTCCGCAATTTGTCAGTAATGTACAGGATGTTAGGAGGTGCAAACCTCTATAATGCCTCTTTGAGCGACTACAAAAATACAACCAGATGGCAATTAATTAATGGAGACAGCTAGCACACACTTTATCCACTGTGTGTGTCGCCAGAAACTGTGAAATCTCGGAGACAAATTATGTCAAAGCATGCCGGAGGTTGATGTAAACAAACAGCGAGGATCTGAGGTAAAATCATTGTTCCAGCCGTGTATACAGTGGGCGGCGAGTGTAACGTTCAGAACTGGAGAGTGGAGCCGCAGCAAGTATAAAACACTTTCATCCTCGCCAAACATTCTTCAGTTCGGGAGGCTCTGACCAAGCCGAAAAAAGTTCACCGTCGTTTGTAGTATGCTTCAGGCTTTAATCTGGGGTGAACAAAAAAATATCAAGCTCACAGCAAGCTCACCACTTGTAGATTGTGAGCTTGTAGATTGGCTATTTCCGGCAAAGAGATTAAAAGAAGGGGGCCTAGAATAGACCCCCAGGGAACTCCGGTCAATGAAGTATATAGGGTTTAAGTGGTTAAACACCCAGATTTGTTTCACACTCAGATTTGCCGCACTGATAAATGGATCAATTGCTTTGCTCCTAGTTGTGCTAATATACTTGTGCGGTGGTATAGGGAGGCTAATACACTTGTGCGGTGGTATAGGGAGGCTAATACACTTGTGGGTGTATTAAAGCACATTCCTTGAGTCAGAGGCCGAAACGAGCATCTGTGGAAGGACCCCTGAGGGTCTGTCCATAGAGATGCCAGTAAGCACCGTCTTTGACCCTGGACTAATGCCTCAGATAAGCCTTACACACAGGCCAATCTTAACAGGTCGCAACCCTGTCTCAGCGTTCAGCAGATACAGTGGGGTGGGGTGTGGGGGTGCAGCGTGAGAGGAGCCTTGAGGACATGTCCCATGATGGAACAGTCTGTAATATCTCAGTGTATAGCTCACGGCCCCCTGCTGTCAGCCTGTTGATTCACGGCCCTTAGAACCGGGATGGCATGGATGGAGCCAGGCCGTGTAATTGGCCGGGACAGCATAGTAAGGTGGTGTGTGTGTGTGTGTGTGTGTGTGTGTGTGTGTGTGTGTGTGTGTGTGTGTGTGTGTGTGTGTGTGTGTGTCTGAGAGAGGTGTGCAAAGAACGAGAGCTGACACTTTCATATTGAAGCCAACATCTGCGTACACATTGAAGTCCTCAGTGTTCTTTTAAGTGTTCGAATGGTTGCACTCGCACATTCTCGGAGTGAAAATAACATTCAGGATTTTGCAGTGTACGGGGAAACAACGTGTCTATTCACATGCACTATTCACACACACACACACGCACGCAAGCACGCACGCACACACACACACACACACACGCACACACGCGCACAGGGCACAGTGGACAGTGGTTCTGTTGTGGCTAGGGGAGAAGAAAGAGGAATCCCATGAAGGCTGTGTGATTTATAGTGTGCATGGGCGAGCTAAAGAGAGAGATTACGGCACACTACTACACGGCTCTCAGTGTCTCCCGCCGTGGTTCTGCACAATGATGGTGTCTGTCTGCCGCTTGGCTGGCTGGAGTTGAGACAGTAGAAAACTTGCGTGGGAAAAAAACTGAGGTGTTGTAACGACACGTTGGATAATAGACACTGCTCTGTGAGCTGATATATTGTAGAGATGCTGTATGGAGAGAGAGAGAGAGAGAGAGAGAGAGATAGATGTATGGAATGTTAAGATATGTCAGTGCAGCAAATCACATATTTAGATCACTGATGACAGCTAACTTGATGGCCCAGTCATCAGGTTATCTATGTTGACTCAATATTTACAGTAGATGGCAGCGGAACAGAGAATTTACAAGCTTAGCATTTCGTAAAAGGCAGAGACTCGTAGCTTTTTTATCATGTGGTTGTTTATGTGAAAGTCGTACTTCGTAACAATGATAAAAAAAAGCACATAATCTTAAATTGAACGGTAGCACTGGCATCGAAATGTCAAGCGTGGGGGATTGGAGACATTTTCTAAACAGACCTCACTGCTAAAACAATGACACTGTGAAATAACAAACATTGTATTTCATGTATGTTGAAGTCCTAATGGTGTGTTCACACGGGCAGATAAAAAGATACTTGCTACCATTCATTTTCAATGGAAACCAGCGTCATGAAGATACAAAGATACATCAGACGTTTGTAGCTGTAGCTCTAGCGACAAAGATACAAAGCTACAAATTCAAGTTGAGCAGGGTTCAACTTCCAGATAAAGATACAAAACTACAACTGTAGCTCCGATGTCCGCACGTTTGATGACGTCCCCGACCGCGTTGAGCAACACAGATACAAAGCGACACAGCGACAAAGACGCTGTGCATTTTTGTATCTTTTAATCTGCCCGTGTGAATGCAGCATAATAAGTGGTTTTTTTTTGTATGTTTTGTAACCTCGAATAAAACAGGACCCATTAGAACTCCCGGTGGCTCAACCAGTCTGCTTCGGAACCTGTGTCACATGATCCACACCGCGCAATCGTACTATACTAAAGCAGAAATTCGAGCAAGTGGTTCTTTGAATAACTGTGGTGGAAGGGAAGCACTGTGCTTGGTAAGCAGGTCACACAGGCTGTGCCCTGTGCCAACTGTATGGATCTTTTCCCAGTGCAGTGGCCTCTCTCTCTAGGAGAGGTCAGCATGCAAGCGGGGGGGGGGGGGGGGGCTGCCAGGTGAGAGGTTGGCACAGGGTTAATCGATGTTCGCCTGAGGCAGGGAGACAAGAGGGCGGACAGGCAGACAGACAGACACACGGTAACTATCAGGCAGACATAAACTATTCCTGGTGGGGTTCTCCGGCCAACCGCTGAGCCTGTGCCGTGCCACAGAAGCCCTGTGCTTCAAAATGGTTTAGGGGATTGATTTGACAGCTAATTTACAGAGGAGATTTGCATAAGGCCCTGTGCTAATAAGGCAGGCTTTTGTTTCTCCTCCCTTTGTCTTACCCCTGCTATCTTTTTTCTGCTCTCTCTCCTTATTTTAGGCCACACAAAAAATAGCAACAGATAATGTAAGCGAATTAAAGGGACAAGAGATTCAAATTGGATATTGATTAAGAGACTAAAGCCTTGTGTTAGCCCTCTGTTAAAGCCTGTGTTTAAGTGATTGATTCACAATGTCCTCACATCCCACTGACTGCGCTGGTGAATGGTGTTCGGGGGCTCGGCTGAAGCCTTTTAAGTCCTCAATGGCGGGTGCGTTGCATGGTTTCGAGCTGCGCCATGCCGTGCTAAGCGCTTTGACAGGGCAACACAAAGAACCCTGCCTATCTGACGGCCATCTCCTCGGCACCTGGTGTCACCCAGGTGGAAAGCAAGGACACGGTCTCCTTCTCAACAGCATACGGCAACACAATGCAGCCCTGGGACAACACACAGCAGCACTATGCAACACTGGACAACACACAGCGACACAATGCAACCTTGACTAACTGACAGCAGAAAGGAAGGAAAAAATGTAGCATCACTGTCAAATAGGATGTATAAAGTAGAAGAAACATGAAAGAATGCCCATTTTGCCCCATTGTGGCTGTGCGTGCATCAGTTAAAATGATGAAAAGGTTTATTTAACAGCGGAGCTTCTGTTCTGGACTCACTGTTCATGTTCTTGAAGATGTTGAGGATTGGGAGCATCTGTCTGTAGTAAGGTACCAGGGCTTGTCCCACCATGTCTCCAGACACAACCAGGTGCTGCAGTATCTTCAGTGTGGTGCAGATCACCTGCCGGTTCCTCGTGTTCAAGGCATCTGGAGGTCAAACGGTCACAAATCATGAGAATGAGCTTGTGCTGGGGCCACAAGTAGGGTTTGCGATATGGCTTGAAATCTCTTGCCTACAAGCCTACAAGCTAGCGATGCGTTGAGTTTGTTAATTAAGCTAAGTGTCAGTCAAATTAATATAAGTGTGAGCTTATTATCTAGATGTTTAATTAGACTAATCGATTTGGTCAATTGATTTATTTTGTTGATTTGTTCATATATAAGAAGAAACATTATATATATATATATATATATATATATATATATATATATATATATATATATATATATATATATATATATATATACATATGTTTCTTCTTATATATGAACATATATAATATATTATATATATATATTATGCTTAAGATTAAATCGGTTAGAGGTTCTAAATGTCGTTTTCGATATCTTCTGTTATTACTGTACAAAAGCAATATTCAACCTGTTCTATTGTATTGTTCCCCATGTTTTTTTCACTATATTTGTATGTCTAACATAAACAAACTTTTAAGTATTACCCGTATTGCTTCCAAGATTAGCGGACTTCCCACACCAATATGAGCAATAAGGCCATCACACGCTTAGCACTTACAATAACAAAAGACACTGATCATTCCATGTATCGCTACTTCGAACTCATGCCATCTGGACGAAGATACAGAACTCATGCCATCTGGACGAAGATACAGAACTCATGCCATCTGGACGAAGATACAGAACCTTGAAGTGGGAAAAGGTTTTAGCAGGTTTTGTCCCCTCAGCCATTGCCGCATTAAACAAACTGCCGATAGGATGTTTTATTTTGTGTGTGTGTGTGTGTGTGTGTGTGTGTGTGTGTGTGTGTGTGTGTGTGTGTGTGTGTGTGTGTGTGTGTATAGTGGGGATACAGTAGTATGTATAGTATTGTCTTGGTGTTGTGTTGTGTGCTATGTTGTTTTGTGCTGTTTGGTTACAGTATGTGTTTTTCTGTTGAACAGACTGTGAAGACGAATATCCCTGTGGGGACTATTATTATTATTATTATATCATTTTGGTTACTTGCCCAGCCCTAGCCACAGCAAATGAACGTCTGGGAAACATTGGAATAGGTGTTTGGTTGTAGCGTATTTGCAAACAGATGCAACCATGTTTTTAAGAAAAAGTACACTCCAGTGGGGTATTTAGTGATACATAATGTTCAGATGCAGTTTATCAAAGCTGAGGCGTAGTGTAACTGTGTGTAGATGAATGCAACAGTGCACAGTAAAGACATTCTGTGTACATAGCGTAACAACAGATACACATGAGTCATAATCCATTTATTCTTTCCTCTGGTGAAAGCCTTTTCTTTCATAGCCTAGCTGGTCTTTGATTTAGACTTGGCTGCAATCAGCGATTTCAAAACATGGATGTCGGGCAAAAACCATGTATCTCAATATTTTGTCTTTTTTTATCCCCCCCCCAGGATTTTATATTGCATCATATCACATGTATCATTCAAAATGGCAAAAAATGCCGGTACACAAGCTCACAATATGTTTGTATTTCAGCTATTTTTGCTATTTTTCTCTAACATTTCTGAGCATTCTTTTTATGTTTTTTATGTTTTTTATGTTTGTTTTTTAATGATTTGCCCAAAATATGGAAGCCAGGTTGAAAGAAGTTAAGTATTTCAGAGGGTTTTATACATAGTTATACAATGAGTTTAACATGAGCTTGTGACTAAATAATAACTACATCGGATCCATTGGAACACAGGTTATTCTTCCATTTCCTGTAAGTAACGGTTTTGGACATACAAGGTTTCTGCCCTATAGCGAGGAAAGGCACTGGGGAAGCAGCAGTATAAGTGAGAGCCAATCACCGAGCAATTTGGCCCACAGCTGCACTTAACTCCCTTCTCCCACTGATAGAGGGAACAAAGGAGTAGGATGTTGGAGAAAGAGGGGAAGAGGGAGAGAGACGGATGCAGAGATAGTTTGAGATATATTCTACATTAAAATTGACTAATGGGGGGGGGGGCACGTCACTCTGACTCAGACATAACCATAAACAAACCAGATGCGCCCATATATAGGTATGTTACTATAAACTCAGATATAACCATAAACAAACCCAATACGCTCATATATAGTCATACATGGAGATCCAGGTTAGGCATCAGGGATCTCCATAATATGGACATAAAAGGGACATGGACCTACAGATACAGAGATCTCCATACATGGGCATAAAAGGGACAGAGGTAGACAGACATACAGAAATCTCTATATATGGGCACAGAAGGGACACAGACAGACGGGTACAACGGGTACTCAGACATGCAAGCCCAGACACTATGGCAATATATTGGCATATACTGATGACATCAGGGATACCCATAATACTGTATGGGCATAAAAGGGACAAGGACTGAAGATACAGATATCTCCATATATGGGCATAAAAGGGACACAAGTAGACAGACAGATACAGATATCTCTCTATATATGGGCACTAAAGGGACACAGACAGACGGGTACAACGGGTACTCCAACACTATGACTCAGACATATCCGTCGGATTGGCGGTGCGACATACGGTGCAGGTGTGAGGGCCGAACTCTAGATGTGAGGGCTGCGTAGCGGACCGAACCTCTATTAGTAACTGCATATTTGGGCAAGGTTTCAGCCCAATCCGACTTCCATTATAACATTTAAGTAAAATATTTCACAAAATATAGAACGTATATGAACCCAAATGTGGGGAGTTACTTCCTTGGCCTACTGACAGTGTGCACAAGAATTCTGGTGCTAATTTGTCCAGCGGTTTGTGAGATTATTCCCGGGCACACACTGACAGACTGACTGACTCAAATACTCATTTCTAGACTGCTCACCTCCAGCAGAGGCACAGCGTAAAAACACGTTGTCGGCGACTGCAGGAGGTTAGCTAATATCTGACAATTATTTTTGTGCCGACGCCTATATTGACCACAGGTTTTTGTAAAAGGCTTTGGTGAAGCGCACATTCATCTCTCCATGGAAGCTTACATAGTTGTTTGAAGAATATATAATCCACAAAGTAACGACAGCGGAGTTGCATTACAAGCTCATACATTGCAGCTGAGAAGTAGGGGAAAAAAAGGCATTTCAAAAGAAAGCGTCAAAACAAAGAAAAGAACAGCTACGAGTGTGAGACACAGAGAGCCTGTGGCAGACACTGAGGAAGCAAATGAATTATGATAGCAGGCAACAGAGAGAGAGAGAGAGAGGGGGGGAGAGATAGATGGTAGAGAGAAAGTAAGAGAGTGAGACAGAGTGTGTGTGAGAGAGAGAGAGAGAGAGAGAGAGAGAGAGAGAGAGAGAGAGAGAGAGAGAGAGAGAGAGAGATAGAGAGAGAGAGAGTGGAAGAGAGAAAGTAAAAGAGAGAGAGAGAGAGACAGACAGAGAGAGAGAGAGAGAGAGAGAGAATGAGATGGAAGAGAGAAAGTAAGAGAGTGAGAGATGGAAGAGATAAAGTAAGACACAGAGAGAGAGAGAGAGCAATGGAGCAACAACTCCAAAGTATTTGTGTATGACAGCACTCAGGGAGCAGTGTGGAGCGTGCATCACCCAGGGCCTGTGTTAAAGCAGCTCATATGAAAATGCAAGGATGTCACATTCATGAGGGCACACACACACACACACACACACACGCACCCGCACCCGCACCCACACACACACACACACACACACACACACACACACACACACACACATGTACTGTACTGTAGGCAGACACAAACGCACATACCTACACATTCACACCACGGAGGCTGGGCAAAGCGGGTGACGTGAGACAGAGGAAAAACACTCTGCTCTGGGGAGGTGGTGTGCACGCATAACATCAAACGCAGTAAGGTAAAATGTCACCTTCAGTCTCAGGCACAAGCTGCATGGAACATGGCAGCACGTACTAAAAGGAGATGGGTACCCTATGTAGAAAGTCACCCATGCTGTTAGAGGCTGGCAGGTTACATGTGCACTTTACTACTGTATATATATATATATATATTAGAGATGCGCGGATCACAGTTTTAGCCGCGGTTGCCGCGGATAACTGCAGTTTGGGTGGATTTGGGTCAATCAAATATAATTATGAATTAATTAATAATAAATACATTAAGAAATAATGAAGAAATTAAATTAATGATATCTATCTATAGGCCTATTATAGCTTTTAAAAAGCACGAAATCTCGCCGTGCGTGCGTTTGTAGTATTTTAATATTACGCCATTTTACGTCAGGCAGCGCCAGTGTTGCCAGATTTTAAGAGAGAAGAGAAATAAGCAGCCAGGTCAAAACAAGCCCAAAACAAGCGCCAAACAAGCCCAAAACAAGCCCAAAACAAGCGCCAAACAAGCCCAAAAGTCGCTTATAAAAAGCAGGCAACACAAAGTGAAAGCGAAAGTGATTGAATGAAGACGAGGGCTTGTTGCTACCATGGATATGGATTGTATACAGTCACTACATCGCAACAGGTGGCAAATTAAAGGAGAAACATGAGAAACTGAGTGGAGAAACATAGCGATGCATCTGCATCCATAAAGGTTGTCTGCATTACTGGTAAGCAATTAACATCCTATCATGCTCTGTAGCATGTATACAAATGTTGAGCAGCTTTGGCCTGGATTTAGGATCAAGGTGATAAGAGGAAAAGATCTAAGAGACTACTTCAAGCACAAACACTCTTCGAGTGGCTAGTGTTTTGTATTTTGATCATTTGACCATCATCAAAGCATCAAATGATAGAATGTCATTTGTGGTGGTTTGTGGTGGCCCAACACCTTACTAAGACACTTAGTTGATTTTCCCTTCATACTATATACCTGCTACCCTGGTCCAAACCCCATGCCAAAAACCTTGGTGTGTTAATTGATTCTGCATTCTTCCCCCCCCCCCCCCCCCCCAGATTCAAACTATCACCAAGATAAAGTAGTTTCTCTCTGTCTAAGACCTTGCGAAAGTCATCCACGCCCTCATATCATCCCACTTGGATTACTGCAATACCCTGTGCACTGGAATTAGTCAATCCTCCCTCTCCAGCCGACAACTGGCCCAAACATGCCGCAGCCAGGCTCTTGAGGGGTACTAGGAAGAGGGACCATATTACCCCTGTCCTGGCCTCTCTCCACTGGTTGCCAGTACTGTTTAGAGTGGATTTGAAGGTTCTCCTGATTATTTACAAAGCTCTTAAAATGGCTGCCACCCCTACACTGCTGAACCTTTAACCCCTAGCTTCCTACAAAGAGCAACCTCAGGTCGACTGACATGGGGCTCCTATACAGTAGCTGTCTAAAGTCAAGCTCAGGGGTCACCGCGCCTTTGTTGTCACAGCCCCAGCTAGACTAGGGATAGGAGATATAGATACAATTAATAGCTTTTAGCACCACACATAATACACTTTAACAGTGTGTGCATTTGCTTTGCTAGAAGCTGGTGGATATTAATGTCGCTTTCCCTTTCAGACATCAACTTTTGTTTGTTGAACCTAGACAGAATTAAGAAACACTGTGTGTGTGTGTGTGTGTGTGTGTGTGTGTGTGTGTGTGTGTGTGTGTGTGTGTGTGCATGTCGTGTGCAAATGGCACAGCCATTTTAGCCGTTCTGGATGAGCACACACATTGTGTCTGACACCATCTCCCCATCTCTGCCCGGGTGTCTGCCCAGAGCGGAAAGCACAGATACATCTGCCATCATCCAGATAAGGTGGAATGTGGAATGACAGGAATTTCAGACCTACATAACAAACAATGAAATTCTAATTACAGACCAGCGCAAACAATTTTCCCTGCTGTGACATTTGGACCGCGGGACTGTTCAATTATTCATCGGCACTCTCGTCTCAACGCAAAAGGAGAAGAGATGGGGGGGCGAGGAGGCGGCTGAGAGTTGGATGTATTAACGTCAGTACAAAACCCCTGCATCGGGATGAATAAAGTAATCATCTATTCACGCCGAGGCCTGCTCCATATTCAGCGTGAAAGTAAAACAACGGTGACCTTGTATTCTGCTCTACTGTGAAATGTCACAGGTAGGGGTGTCACATCGGAGAGTTTAGCTGTGAATTGCTCTCATTCCATGTATAAATACACTTTCCAGATCAGAAGGAGCTGTTCCAGCGAAGCAGCGTAACGGAGGATCGTCTCGTAATGAAACTCTCATTTTGGTTTGAGGCTGAACAAACGTTATGCCAATCTACTGAGGCTCAGTAGGAGCATGGCTCAGAATCCTCCATCCTATTTAAGGAAGCACGCAAATCCCGACCGTCTTTATGGCTTTATCCTAAAGTCACAATAGTCCTGTTCGACTGATCCTAATTTGATGAGGAAGAGTTTAGAGCTTTAGAATAATGTCCTATTAAGGTCTATAAGCTATATGCTATTGCCTTACTAACTTTAAATACTGATTTGTTACTCACATCTTCAATATTCAAGAGTTTATTTGTTCATCTCATATGCAGACCACACAAGAGTCAATTTCTTTTGTTTCAGCTCCTCGACATTGTAGTAACAAGAAAAATAAAAAGAATAGCATATATTAAATTGTGTTTAGACAGGTCTCCTGATGGAAGGCCAGATGAGGCCAGTTGTAGGTGCAGGGAGGGTGCTGGGTGACAGTATGTGTCTGAAAAGAGGGCTCTGGTGTTGCCTTTTGATGTTAAAATAGTAAGATTAGTTGGCTGCATTTATTTTTGTTTATTAACAAATACTTAACATTAGTACAGTAAATATTGTACTAATAGCTTGTGAATGATCAATTAACTATTTATATGGGAGTTATTCTAAAGTGTTACCTGAATCTACATCCAAAATAATTTGTTTTGATATTTTTTGCACTTTCTACTGACTGGATTACACAAAATTGCTTTGTTTTTCTGTGATAAGCTTCATTCCAAACAAATGCTACCCCAAATCCCCCAGGTCAATGATGATAAAGGTCAACAACGGTAAGGTGATGTGCAATGAAATGTTGTGCAGAAAGAAAAAAAAGAAGAAGTAATTTTGTTGAAGCTGGGCTATATCATTTTGGAGAGTTACTCATATACTTTTACACCAAACCTCAAACTCACATTATTTACCCCCATACTCTTTCTCCTACACCAGTGTTGGTCCCTATTATGTTGGCAAAGAAAAAAAAGGACATGCAACGTGAGTTGGTTTGGTCTCACAGCGGCCCTGGGAGTGCCTGTGAACTGAAGTGAGGCAAAGTCGTCTTCATTGTGTATTCTCATCGGGTGACCGGGAGTCATCATCTAAATGCACCGGGGCCTGACGTGACTCAGTCGCTCAGACAGATAAGAGCCCCCCAGTCACATTGAAGATGTATTAACGTCAGAGGAGGAGAAAAAGATATATATATGAATATATATATCTTCCCATTTTAGATTGCAGACGTCTTTTTACTTTCCTCCTCTTCCCTCCATCCCTCCTCCTTTTCTCTCCAGCCCCGTGGAAAAGTAATTAATCTGCAACAGAGACACGGACTGGCGGCTCTGCCTTGTGGATGGCAAACGGGCCTGATTTTTAATAAACCAAGAAGCTAATAAGGACCAGGGCCATTTAAAATTCCATTATCAGTGCTAGGTGTGTGTTTTCACCTTTAGACTGGCCTCCCAAAGGCAAGAACGGCCAAAACTGCTGAGGGCTGAGGAATTAGAAACTAGTATCTGTGTGTGAGAGAGCGAGCGAGCCCGTCACTGTGCATAATGTCAAATTGAGTGTGTGTGTGTGTGTGTGTGTGTGTGTGTGTTGTTGGGCTATTTGACGAAGGGCATGGAGGACATCAGGCATTTTGAAATATTGCAAAATGTCAGACCAAATGATGAGGCTGGCATATGTGGTGTAAAAGCTACTGTGTTGCAGAGCACCACAGATAAGCTCATCGCATGAGCATGAGATGACTGATCATACATACACACACACACACACACACACACACACACACACACACACACACACACACACACACACACACACACACACACACACACACACACGCACCCACACTGAAGTGGACGTGATCAATTTGACATAAAAATGTATGCGAAAGGTGTGAATATGAATAAAATACGTGCAAAAGGTGAACACACTCATATCGGCGCTGAAAAACATTCTGTAAATGGGATGAGGCCAATTCATACCTTGCAATACGACCGTGTCGGGAAATAACGCATTGCGTCTCATTAGAACAATAGCAATTCTCTGCGAGCGACACGGCCGTGAGCCAAAGAATGAACAGTGATCTTGGTGCTGTGGCCAAGACCTCGCCATGTGTGTGTTCAGAACAGCATGCAGTGTTGTAACAGAGTTTACTGCTGTCCCGCCCAGGGAGCGCACGCTGCCAGGGTCAGTCTGTCAGCATGGCTCTGTGTCTCCAACACACCCAGCCTGGTGTTGGCCGTTCCGCCCCTCTGCCTGCACAGACGTCTGACACTCACACACTCACGCTCAAACACACACACACCCTCTCACACACACAGCCAACTGCCCATGACGTGAACACAATCCCAGCCTCGCTGGGCGCCACTTAACGGCTCCCACTTTGAAACTGACACTCCAGTTGGCAGCGGCGCCAAACAAAAGACAGTCTGTGCGCATGTGTGTGTGTGCGTGTGTGTGTGTGTGTGTGTGTGTGTGTGTGTGTGTGTGTGTGTGTGTGTGTGTGCATGTCGATATTTTCAAACCTAGACATATTCTCTGAACCCATGTGTGTATTGTGTAAGGAAGCACCGTCTCCTTCATGGACTTTATCACATAAGGAGCTTCAAGCTGTTCACTTCAGTCTAAATTCTGATGTCTATTTTTGAAGCCACCCTGGGACATGACCTTTCTACCCGCCCGCCTCTGCCAACTGTGTGTGTGTGTGTGTGTGTGTGTGTGTGTGTGTGTGTGTGTGTGTGTGTGTGTGTGTGTGTGTGTGTGTGTGTGTGTGTGTGTGTGTGTGTGTGTGTGTGTGTGTGTGTGTGTGTGTGTGCGTGTGCGTGTGCGTGTGCGTGTGCATGCGTGGCCAGCAGGCCATAACACTGTGACACGGTTATATGTAGCAATACTTCACATTCATGGCAGCTTATCAGGACTTGTTTTGGAGCCAGGATCTTCCGGGCTAACACGAAGAAAACAAGGACACTTCACCCCCTAGGTTAATGTAATAATAGGAGCAGTATGACTACAAGGCCATTTTAGGACTCATCATCATCACACAACCGCTTGTCACTATAGGAATGTTATATTCCGTTTGCAGCACAAGGGTGTGAAACAGGTGAGTACACGCTTAAGGCTGCAATGTACTTGCGGAAATTACGTTTGCGGGGGGTCATCATAATGACCTAATTGCAGAGAAAATGTAAAAAAAAACATTCCCTTCGCAAAGTTATTTTCGGGCATGTCCAAGATTTTCAAATTAGCCAAACAGCACCGCAAATGAAACCAATGTTAATATATTTTGTTTTATTTCTGCAATCACATCCAGATGTCAAATTCACCCTCATAGCACTGCACACAGTGGGCGGGGTCTAACGTTCAGCACTCAAAGCAGAGCCGCATTAAGAATACAAAAAAACAAATTGTCTGCAGAGAACTTGTTTGGTTTCGGCAAGCCGAAACCAATTCAACCTCGTTTGAAGTATGCTGCAAGCATGGATGGGGAACTGACAAATAAAAAGGTAAAGCAGTGTTTAATGCCTCAGTGTAGAATGCCTCAAGTTAATCAATTATTTATTTTAAAAAGATCAGAGCCCGTCCCAAAACAATGTTTTGCCAGAAGCTTAAAAAATACATAATCTTTTTTTTTCATCACCTCGTCACATGGACACAGTCAACAAACACACACGCACGGACGCACGGACACAAACGCACAAGCACTTACTCTTGATGGGTATAATGAGCTGGGGGATGACGGGTAGGATCTTGGTGCCTCCATGTTCCAGCATGTCGTGGACCCCTTGGCGGGCGAGGAACTCATAGGGGTGGGCTGTCTCACACAGTCCATCAAAAAACAGAGGCAGGTAATGGTGGTAGTCCAGCTTCTCAATCTCAACCTGAGAGTAACAAAGTACACGCACACGCACACACACACACACACACACACACACACACACACACACACACACACACACACACACACACGATTAGTACTGTAGTGATGGCCACACACAAAATGACATGCACTCAAAAATAACCAGCTATAGCCAGTAATACTTCTTTCATTCCTTGCCCCTTTGTCTTTGTTTGTCCTTGGATTTTCATCCAAGCTTCCCTTAGAGCCGTTTATGAGTCTACATGTGTCACAAACACAAACGTGCGTGTGCGCACACACACACACACACACACACACACACACACAAACAATATTGTGAGACAGCTGTTAGGTTGATCATGATACTGCGACATGTGGCATCCTGTGTGCTGACACATTAACACCTGTTGTACTCCATTTACAGGACGGGACACTCCACTCCAACACACACACACACACACACACACACACACACACACACACACACACACACACACACACACACACACACACACACACACACACACACACACACACACACACACACAGTCCCAGATTAAGACATTCATCTAGTTTACAGACCATGCTTTGATGCAGTGTTGTGTGTTATGTGTGGGGAAACCCTGTAGGCGAATGCAACAAAAAAGTCAGTGAGTGTTAATTTGTGCACATAATGTATGAGAAAGAATCTTCATCTACGAAGCCGTTGCTATTTATTTCTATGGACATAATGGTTACTGTGTGTGTGTGTGTGTGTGTGTGTGTGTGTGTGTGTGTGTGTGTGTGTGTGTGTGTGTGTGTGTGCGTGCGCGTGCGTGTGCGCACTGTATATTTAATAGCAGAAGTGGTTATGATCTGCAGCACTGTGTCCCTGTGTCACTATTGTTGGGTTGGGGGGGGATGAAGGGGGGGTCCTGTTTCATGTAATGGAAGCCAGGTCCCATTGGGATCATAAGCAAACAGCCCCCCAGCAGTAGACGTCCTGCAAGACAGCTGAGTCCAAGCTAGCTGAGACACCCCTTTGTTCACACACAGTGTCCACACAAAAACACATACATAAATATATATATATAAACGCACGCACACGCGCGCACGCGCACACGCACACACACCCTGTAAATACACATATATAAATATATATCGTTGCTGTCGGGTAGAAACCTTGTATCTCCATATTTCAACTTTTTACGTTTTTTCATAGATTAATGCCCCAGTTCATACAATGGGTCGCACAAAAGTAGTGAAAATAGCAGATCTACAAGCTCACAATGTGCCGCGATGCAACACATTGAGCTTGTAGATGGGCTTTTCACTACTTTGAAATGTTTTTTTATTTGTTATAATAATGAAAGGAACCGTTTTGGACATACAAGGTTTCCACCCGACAGCAACGATATATAAACACACTCACACACACGCGCACACAGGCACCCTGCCAGGTTATGCCGGTCGGTGCTGAAATGTCACCGAGACAGCATCGCTTGGTGCTTTCAAGTCTCCAGCCTGCGGTCAGAGCCCAGACTTCAAAGCACAGCAGAGCCCCCGCCAACCCTCCCCCCTCTGCCCACCACCTCCTCCTGCCAACCCCTCCTGACACGCGTCTCCTCACGGGTAAACACACAGACACACAGAGAGAAAGATAGATAGAGGGCCAGAGAGAGATGGAGATGGGGAGAGAGAGAGAGAGAGAGAGAGAGAGAGAGAGAGAGAGAGAGAGAGAGAGAGAGAGACAGAAAGAGAGAGAGAGAGCTCACACTGTTAGCACAAGAGAGACGCGGCTGATTGCTCTGAGGCAATTTGCTGGCCAACCTTGACCTTGCCCTGCGCTTGGTCAAGATCATCATTGTGAGTCAGGCGGGCTGGAGACGAGAACAAAAGCAAACATGAGAGGAGAGGAGAAGAGAGGAGAGGAGAGGAGAGGAGAGATGACTCTGTACCCTGCTTATTAGCCAGTGGCAGCACACTGGCGTACAGGGACATATCAGGCTGCAAGCTGCATTGTGTGGATTTCTCTTGACCACAGAAACCACTCTAACAATGCAGTCCCACAGTGGACTGGAAACACATGGTGATGAACACGCGAGCTAACATTCACGAAAACTGAAGACATTTGAAGCTGGTCTGTGGTGTAAAAACTAATGATGCCAGCTATGCCTGGCACTGTAGGCCTAGATATAGGTTATCAATCCTCAGATCTAGGCCTAGCTGGATGTGAGGATCTCACTTTGGCTGTTGTTGGGCGATGCCAAGGGAATAATTACTTTGAGAGTATTAGTCTAGTGTTGTTGCGCGGCTAGCTCTGAACTGTGTGATGCACTTAATCAAAATCACATAAACAAGCACTCGGGGACTGGCTGAAGATTCCAGTTAGCACTGAAAGAGTGGGGACAATCAACGCACACACACGCACACGACACACACAATGCACCCGCACACACGAATTCCAAGAGAATCCTAATCAGCGGCCGCGCTGAGCGGTAACTCTTGCATCCGTTATCGATTGTCCGGCCAGGTTTGTTTGTCTTTGGGTGCCTGTGGGAACCCCCCCTGGAGCCCTCGGAGTCAATGAGAGCGGTGCAAAGAAAGACTATCAGCCAAGTAGCAGCAATTAGCCCTGGGACACAGACACAGACCTGGACGTCTCTTTTGGTCAGCGTCTCAGCAGCAGTGCAATGCTTACAGCAGCAGCGCATGCAGGTGGCAGAGGAGCAGTGGCGGATAAAATATATACTCAAGTCAATACTCAAGAATTCAAAAGTACAAATTACGAAGTACATGTACATCGTAATTCGAAAATGGACATTTTCTTTTTAATATCAATGTATTGCTGTATTGACATCTTTAACATTTCCACCCAAAAAAGGTAAATAAGAATTATTTCAAAAAGAGTGAAAACAGCAGATCTACAAACTCACAATGTGTCGGCTATTTTCACTATCCTATCCTATATTAAAATTGGCTAATGGGAGGACACACATCAGTGCAAAGCCTGTACTTTGTTGGGAAAAAAACATATAAAGTTCTGACCCTGTAGCCACGGATGTTAACTTGACATTCGGAACTTGTGTGCACTGTATTAGTCCATATTTTTCAATAGATATGTGGTTTAATCTCATCTTGGATTCTGTCGGAAGTTCCCTGTATTCCTCAATGGGTGGTAGTGGCGGGGCGCATCAGGTGAAAGCCGGTATTACACTCGATGTAAACATTAAAACACATATCTATTGAAAAATACGACGGAATACCGACACTATGACTGCAACGTAGGTGTCTAGAGCCTCTAGTATTTGAAATTGGCCTGAAGTGGTTAATTCATTCATATGTATTTTTTTGTTTGACTCCCAAGAATCCCTACCTAGAAATGTAGTTGAGTACTCAAGTAAATGTATTTAGCTACTGTCCACCACTGCAGAGGAGGAGCCAGTAGCCGTTCTGAGCAGAGGCAGTGCTCATTAGATCATTGTTAGCGGCCCCCTGACGGGCGGAGGGGGCCGAGGGAGAGGAAAACAGCAGGTTGTTTGTTGAAAATGTAATATCTCTGGTGGGTGTAGAGTTTATGCATGTGTGCACACACCCTTAGTGTGTGTTAATGTAGGGAGAGGAGAGTGGGTTCCTGTAGATTGCCAGGCTGTGTGAGTCATAACTGGTAGCCGAGCTACCAGGCCAATCAGAGAGACCCCGCCATACAGAGGACGAGAAGTCATACTGTGTGTGTGTGTGTGTGTGTGTGTGTGTGTGTGTGTGTGTGTGTGTGTGTGTGTGTGTGTGTGTGTGTGTGTGTGTGTGTGTGTGTGTGTGTGTGTGTGTGTGTGTGTGTGTGTGTGTGTGTGCGCGCGCGCGCGCGCGTTAGCTACTGCTCCTGAGGTAATTGCTGTGGACTACAATATACCATTATATTATAACACTTCAGCCAATCACAAGACAGCTACTTATCAGATGGCAGCAGACAAAACCTACACAATGATTTGACTAGCTAAACCCTTAAGTTTAGCATGAAGTTCTGTTGTCGAACCTCAGGGAAATTAGTTTTAGAGGTGGATCACTTTAGCAGTTTAGTTATGATGCAGTTAAGTGGTGTCTGCTATATGTGCTGGCAATATATACAGCCCCCCTGGGTTAGCAGCAGTGTATGCTTCTGTATTTAGAGCTAGCTGATGAGCTGCGGGAAGTCACTTTAACCATAAGAGGAGAAGAATCTGGCCTTCGTAAAGGCTCTATTCACACTGTGAGAGCAATTCATTATGCTGTCACCATGGGCAGACTCCTTTTGAGTATTCGCCGCAGCTAGCTGTGCAGGAACGCAAGGCACACATACACTGGCATGATAAAGTATACATAGTAACGTTGGCAGGATTATGAAAAGATGTTCACAGAGTCAGAGGCGTGTGTGGAAAATCCCGACATCATTCACAGTGTAATACGGTACATTATAACATTAACACCTGAGGCAGCACTTTTAATGTGATTATTTTAGGAGCAGTTAAGGGTTCATTCAGTGTCTTGCTCAAGGACTCTTCCACAAAAAGCCAGGAGGAGCCGGGAATCGAACAAAACAGGGGACTTTCCGGTTCCCAGGTGGCCACTGTACCTCCTGAGCCACTGAGCCACTCTGATTAATGATGATTAATTAATGATGCTGTGGTGCGCTGCATTAAGGATGAAGCACAGTCGACTAGGTAAAGCGTTGTCTAAATCACTGTTTCCCAAACTGTGGGTCGGGAGGCATTTTTGGGTTGTATTGTGGACCCATTTTAAATATACCTTTATACTTAGTTTCCTACATTTAGTTTTTAATTATTATAATTTCAAAAGATTTTCAAATGTGAAATAGCAGATCTGCGCACTTGTAAATCGGCTATTTTCAATAGTTTGGGTCCTGGGGAGACACCACATTTCTCTTTTGGGTCTCGAGCTAAAAGGTTTGGGAACTACTGGTCTAGGTTAGTGGTTCCCAAACCCACTGGTGTACTGTGACTGTGAGACAAATCCAGGTGTATTCCTTGGTATTTTGTGACAACCATACATTATTATTGCAATATATTCAACAACCGTACACAAAAAGTTATGAATATTTTTTTAAGTAACTATATCAGTATTTTGGGTACACTCATTCCTCAGAGGCAGTCTATACCCTAAAGAACTATTTCAACCACTTATAACCTGCCGTCCCTATTTTGGGCATTGGGAGAGAGAGAGAGAGATAGTATAGTACAGTATATATAATTAAATAGCAGATCTACAAGTATACACACATAGAGTTCAGAGGTTGGAATCATAATTTGATTTCACTTTTAATTTTAATGTAACGTTGTGGAGGAGACAAGAGACGGAGGTGCGTCCATCGTTAGACATAATCGTATTCACGGGGTCACCAATGTGGAGGTGTTGAAAACAACGAGACAGGAGACGGAGGTGCGTCGAGTCAGTTTACTCTCCACATAAAAATTACGATACAATGCGGTCAGAAATGTAAACACTCTAACTCCCTGGAACCGACATTTCCCATTAACCCTTACTCTTAAAGGCACAAGTCCTCTTCTCCATTCTCAGATGTGATGATAAGCTGAGCAAGTGTACACAAACAATACATAGTAAGCAGTGTTCATTTTACTGTGTAGGAAGGGAGGCAGGTGAAGGGGGAGAGCTGTGAGTCACTGTCACAATCTATTCTGACAAACTGTCTTCATCTGACACGTATTGTTAGCAACACGTAAAACTGTCGTTTGGAGTGACATAAAATACAACGATGGATGTCACAATTTTAGGACTGGAGAGATTGATTCGAAATAGCGACAGGCAGAATCCTTTTTCTTTCTATTTATTTTTTTGAACTAATGACACCTATTCCACAGACACACAAATACACACCAACACACACAGAGATGAAAGGAGAATGTGTTTTTGATGTGCGCTGGCACGTCAGCAGTCCCAAATGGCATGTTGCGGATTAAAGGCAAAGACGGCACTGTTAGCAACAAACATTGGCTGGAGTAATTGAAAGAGCGAGCCCTTGGATACTGTTCCACCTTACTGCAGAGATCCTGCTGCGACTGAAAACTAATGCATGGACAGCTGGAAATTGTAGCTTACCCATGGTCAGATCCTTGTTTGTTCTACAGTACGACACACTGGCACAACACTAGAAATGTGTGCATTCATTTGTTGACCTTGAGGTATACTGTCACATCTATAGGAAATTACCTTTGTGCATTCTAGTATAAACCTGTTGTCTATAAACCTTAAGAAACAAAATTATCAGAGGATATTTAAGAAGTCTAAGCATTCATACTGTGTTTTTTAGCGACACGTTGTGAGCTTGTAGATCATCTGCTGTATTTTCTGTGGCTGCGGTGATAGACATGCGAACACAAAAGGTTTCACGCACAGCCCTGTGAGCAAGTTTCTATAAACAAAAAGAATGAAAGGCTGCTGCACAACGCGCAGGAAGTCCAGGTGATGATCAAAGGGAGAGAAGAAGAGAGAAGTTGAACGGGGAGGGCGGTTGGTGACTGGAGAAAACTGAATAAGGTAGAGAGAGAGAGAGACAGAATTGAAATAGGAATGGTGGGATGGAAGGATGTGATGTTGGAGCCAGTTGAGAGACTCCATGGAATCTGTTCCAGTTTTAAAGGTGAAGCAGCTAAATAAAGCTCAGATTAGGACTCTGCTCAGTGCGCACATGTGTGAATATGTGCGTAGGTGTGTGCGACTGTGTGTGTGTGTGTGTGCGTGCATGCATGACTGTAAAAGAGAGAGGGAGGTATGGATGTGTGTGAGTGAGTGTGCGTGCACGCGTGCATGCACACGTGTGTGTGTGTGTGAGCGCGTGTGTGCATGCGTGCATGCTCATGCACATGTAAGTGTATGTGCACTCCAAGCCGGGACCCCCTGCCACCTAGACGGAACTAGGCCAGAGGAGTGGAGAAGAGGAGCGTAAAGAGGAGGGGCGGGGAGGGGCAGAACAATGGTGACAGGAGTGGGGGAGAAACACAGACTGAGACATTCATTTTTCCTTACCAGGAGATTCCTCTTTTTCTCAGTGTGCGTGCACACCTGCACACCGCACGTGCACTATGCGCTGTAGGACGCCGAAAATAAACTGTGCGACTGTTCAAATGACCCATAGCAGTCCTGGAGCCCTCGGCCAGCCGGTAGTGTGTCTTTTCTCCTTTCCTAGTAACCTTGATTTTTGCCTGCGGTAATTACAGCTCAGTGGCTGAGCTTGAAAACAGACATACAGAGTGTAATCAACGCCGAGAGAGGAGCGTAATCAGCATTTCCCCCCTCCAATCAGCCACCGAAATCACTGTCTCTAATCCGCAGCCAGCCAGCCATTGATGGCTTTGATTGATAGGCTGGTTTGCTATCTGGCTGTGGGGGTCTGCGGGGAGCAGCACAACAAGGCAGCCGCCAGAGAGACACAGCCTCAGCTTATCAGCTATCGCTACATTTGTTCCTGCTCTCCCCTCGTCGAGTTAGCCCGGGCCTTTCCCTCGCAGGCTGCGGCTGCGGCTCCCCTCTCATTTATCATACAGAAGAATTAAATGTGGACACTTCAAAGTACTTCCACACACAAGGGTCCCCGGGGGCGCGTGTTTTCTCCCTGTTTAAAATGGAAGGGGCCCATCCATCACAGGCTGTTTGTGACGGAACCCAGGAAGCACACACAGTGTGTTTGTGTGTGTTTACAGTGTTGTCAGTCACACACAGAAACACACACACATGCACGCACGCACACAGATATACACACACAGACACGTGCACATATATGTGACACGTGCGCACATGTGTGTGACTGCACATTAGATGCACAAGATGAGATAAGCGGGGAGAATCATGCCTTTTCAGCACCCAAAATACCATGACCGTAGCATATCTCGCTGCAACGCTTTTGATAAATCTGGCTTTTCTGCCTCTTACTGTACTGAAAAATACACACAAATGTTCAAACAAATATGCTCATTTTCAATGAGCGTGTGATGAATGAGCGCCATTGATTTTGCGCACGGAGCCAGAACAATAGAGACCAAGACAAATGTTTGGCGCGTTCAAGATAACAAAGCTGCTGCAAACGGCAGGCTGCGTGTGACATTCTCTGATGGTTACAGGGTAAGATAAGTGACTGAGGTCAAGAACAGAAAGTGATTACTGTTCTCTGTACCTTGTCATTTGTCTAGTTAATTTCCATGCAAACCCCCCCAAAAAGAGGGCTATTATCAAATCAAAAAGTTTAGTGTGAACCTGGCATTAGGGATGCGATAATCACTGTTATAGTTTATTTATTAAAACGTTCACAATAATCATATCGCAGAGATTAAATTTGGCGTGAAATTGTCCGTCATACACTGGACATGGGTTGGCTCTGGACTTTTTCCCGTCTACCCCAAATCTCTTCGGCCAAAATAGCAGATGTGTATGTGTTGTGAGCTTTCAAGTGCTATTTTTGGCTAATGTCCAGTCAGTCATTTTAAGAGTTTTAAGCACAATTTGATTATTGCGATAATATCGTTAATCACAATCATTTTGGCCACAATAATCGTGACATGAAATTTTCATATCGTCCCATCCCTACACGGCGTTGAAGCCGTTTGACTCTGAGACCCGCGAGGGTCCATTTGGTTCCATTTTTACACTCTCAAGAGTAAAATTAACATGGACGATTTTACAGCGTATGGTAAGCCAATCACGGCCAACAAGGAGCCAACGAAAGGCTCAGAGAGCATCAGGAGCTTTGGCAGTGATGGTGGTGGTGGTGGTAGTGGGGTTGGTGTGTGCGTGGGGGAGGAGGGGAGGGGGGTAAGCTTCCAGGGCACAGCAGCAGAAAGCGTCTGTCAGGGTTTGTGTCCAGCTCCTAATGGGATGTTCTTGTTGTGCCAGCAGATCAAACCTCATCCTGTGTTCTGGACCACAGATCAAAGAGCCACTCTACAGTACCAGACCAGAGAGAGAGAGAGAGAGAGAGAGAGAGGGGGGGGGGGGGGGGGGGGTTGAAGCAAGGAGGAGGTGAGGGGAGGTGAGGGGAAGAAAGAGGAAGTAAGGGGAAGAAGTCGTGGCGCTCACACACACATTTACACTCAAAGGACCACAATGGAAATAAGCTCTTGAGCTTTTTAATGTTGTGAAAAAACTAAAGAAAAACAAGTAGGCCTAACAAATTCTGACCCAGCTAGGTCACTAAACACCAAAAGGAAGGAAAGAAAGAAGGAAGGAAGGAGAGAAAGGCTGACTAAGGGTGAAAGGAGGGGAAAAGAGGAATAAGTAAAACAACTGAAAGCCATTTAAAAGTGCCAAGATGGAGACTGGGTCTGTGGTAGTTAAAGCTCCTATACAGAATGTTCTCAAAGTCTTGTTAAAGACAATGGAAGTAGATGGAGATGACTTCAAGTGCAATATATAATAAACGTCTGTTCTGTTACACATGCACTACTATACAGTGCCTGCCTTGTTAAAGTGCATGCAGGACAAACTACTGCACTCTCAATGTGTCTGGTGGTCAAGGCTGGTCCCTAAACATATTCAAGCCTCTAGCAACTAAAAACTTAGGGGCCGTGTCCGCTGAAAACGTCAAAGCGCTCGCCTAATAAATGCCCAAGCTGAAAATATTTCAGCTCAAACTTCAAGCAGCTTCAAGCTGAGAACAACGGCACACGTGAACCAAGGTTATAATAGTTTGGAATATTTTTTTCTTTCTAATTCAGTTTTAATTAAGAGCGGATTTCGTAGTTTTATTTCAAATATTTCACTCGATGTCTCGCTATGGGAGAGCGCCCTCTGGGCGCGACACAGAAGTACTACCTTATACACTTCCAGACAATTTCATTGGCTGGACTCTGACTACTCCCTGACAGGTGGCTCCGCCCCCACCTTATATCAGTTCAGGGAGATGTCAGTTCATTCAATTCAGTTTTCTTCTCGTCCGACCGAAGACGTACCTTTTCCCCAGTCTACCTCAACGAGTCGAGCACTGCGAAAAAGTTTCAAAAGGACAGGATAATATCCCGGACCGCGAGACGCTGCCGACCGAAGGTATAGACTAATACAACTGTGACAAGATCACAAGTTGTCCGGCTAAGAACTTGATACGTTCCATAGCCAAGCTTAATAAGCTGAAAAGAAAGCATTATCTGCTTACATAGTAACCGTGATCCGAAGGACGAGTTTAATACACTTTTCCCTAGTATCACCCCGATTACTAATCACAGCTAGCCTGGAGCTAGCTGGAAAGAACAAACACGCCAGAGCAATATACTGGCCCCAGTGCTTGTTTCTTTCGAACCCTTTCCCCACGTCGCCTAGCTTAATAAGCAAGAGTGAACATGGCCTCTGCAGCTCCGAAACCACGGACCAGGTCCAACAGAACCCAGGTCCCACAAAAAGAGTGCGAGAGGTGCGGCACAACAATGACGGGAACCGATAGGCATTCCGCCTGCGTCTTGTGCCTGGGAAGGGACCATGCGGTCCGCGGGATGCAAGAAGGCTCAGACTTTTGCATGGCCTGCGGTGTAACCGAACAAAAATTCCTCAAAAAGAGAGTTAAAAAGTTCGACAAACCGCCGCGACCCGACGAGGACGCCATGGCGGTCGACCAGCCGGGGTTCGAACCCCCTAACCTGCTCCTACAGGAGACCTCTCCACCAAGGAGCTGGGGCGGTCAGATGGATACCGAGGACCCGATCCTCGACGAAGAGAACCCGATTCTCAACGGCGAACTGTCCGAGCTCCTCGAACATTACCAACCCGAGGACACGACAGAGGACCAGGGTGGATTCGAAGCCGAATTCTCTGACGGGTCAGAGGCTGAGAACGGTGAGGATGATATCCTCCCTCCAGCCGAAGACGCAGAAGCAGAGCTACCCGCGGCCCAACCCAGGCCCACAGCGGCCGCCGGCACGTCCTCTGGCACAACCGAGGCAACCACCGGCACCGCGCCACAGGCGGGACCAGCAGTCGATCAGGCAGATCTTTACGTGCTGCTGCAGCGAGCTGCCACCCGTGCTAATATCCCCTGGCCCCAAGAGGAAGAGCAAACTACACCGATAGTGTCGCTTTTCGACGGGTTCAGTGGGGCAAAAGCCAGGAAAGCGATAAAACGTCTGATTCCCCTCACAGAGGATGCCTCCAGACTCGCCTCTGGCTCATGGAGCAAACCCATCTCCGCAGCAGTCTCTCCCCTGAAACACCTAGAGTGCGCCGGGGCGAAGGAAGCAGGGTTCGAAACCCTCCCCCCGATGGAAAGGGGGCTCGCTTCCTATCTCCTCTCCACGGGAGCAACGGGACTATTGCGGGGCCCTGGATTCATTTCCAAACGAGACAAAGAATTCTCCCAGATCAATAGAAGAGCCTACGGCGTTCTGGGCTCTTCTGTCCGGGCAACTAACGCCTCCGCGCTCCTGGGAGCCTCAGCCGTCGCTCTACTCCGGCAGGGAGGTGATGATCCCACACTGGAACAGATGGCAGAGGTTCGCAGAATTCTGGATGAAATGCTCAACCTCGCTCAAGCTACCCTCATAGCCACAGGGCGCGCTATGGCATACCAAGTGGCTCTGGAGAGAGCGAGATGGCTAGAATACGCCAAAATCTCAGACCAGGAGAGACTCGAGCTTCTCGATCAACCCATCTCCCAGAGTGGCCTATTTGGGAACGCCATGTCAGCAATGACGGCCAGGCTAAAATCTAAAAAAGAGGAGGACGAGGCCATGACCGTGTGTCTACCCAAAAAACACACCTCAAACCGCGACTCCTGCTCCTCGCCGTTACGCACCACAAGCTCCCCGCGGAGCGCAACGCGCTCCAGCGGCGCCTGCACCACCACCACGGAGCAACTCAGCCCCACGCGGAGCTGGCCAAGGAGGGGCGCAAAACAGGCGCCGTTTCCAGTCACCACCCGGCAGAGGAGGCTCTCACGCGGGCTCCTACAGGGGTGACAACAAAAAGAGGAGAGGGACATAGCTGTCCCCACGCCTCGGGGAGACGAAGGACAACGTCTCCCCCCCGTTAACTTCCCCAGTTCTGGGAGGAGGGCAGAGCAGAGTGGACTCGGGACACATGCCACATCGCCCATTCAAAAGACAAAAGACTTTGCACATTCCACAGTTCAATGTTGTAAATGTATGCTTAAATGTCTGTGTTTCGAAAATAAAATTTCAAAGCCAAGACCGACTGATTCATTCAGAGGCAGGGCCATCAGAAAAACACTCGAAACAAACCCAGAACATAAGGGACATGAGCCCATCGTCCAAGGGGTCCCCCGGACCCCTCGAGACAATGGGACAGGTTTATTGCAACGAGAGAGGAAAAACATATCCTCTCTCGGGGCAACAAATCCACGGCCAATTTCTCACTCGGCCGCTAGAGGGCGACATTGCACCGCTCAAAGAGAGGGGCAGAGTACTGAATTTCCCTCTCTCAGAGAAATTACCAGCATGGATTCGAATCAATGCGCCCCAATGGGTGCTAAAAACGATATCCAAAGGGTACATGCTACAGTTTGCCTCGAGACCCCCTGCCCTAGGGAAAATAATTTTCTCACAAGCACAGGGCAAGGCAGGCGATGTCCTGCAGGAAGAGATAGTCTCCCTCCTAAACAAACAGGCAATACAGATAGTACCGAAAGATCAAGCAAACAAGGGTTTCTACTCTCGCTACTTTCTGGTCAAAAAGAAAGGGGGGGGGCTGCGTCCAATATTGGACCTAAGAGCTCTCAACCGATACCTAAAGGTGTTCAAATTCAAAATGCTGACAAACTCGTCCCTTTTACGCATGATGCGTCAGGGCGACTGGTATACAGTAATAGATTTGAAGGACGCGTATTTCCACGTACCCATTTACCCACCACACAGAAAATTTCTAAGGTTCGGGTTTCGGGGTCAGACATACCAATACATGGTTCTACCATTCGGCATGTCCCTCAGTCCAAGGGTATTCGTGACGTGCACGAAGGCTGCGATAGCACCCCTAAGAGGAGAGGGGATTCGCATAGCCTCGTACATAGACGATTGGATAGTGCTGGCCGCTTCAAAACTCGAAGCGCAGCAACATACTCAGAGAGTAATATCCCTCCTTTCGGATCTGGGCTTCAAAATCAATCACGAGAAAAGCGTATTGATACCAGCACAGACAGCGAATTTCATAGGCACGAGACTGGACTCGCTGTCATTCACAGCAAGACTGTCATCAGAACGGGTCCAGTCCTTCCTTTCCTGCCTGGCACAATTTCGGACAGGCCACTGGGTCCAATTCAAATTGTGCATGAGAATGGCAGGGCTCATGGCATCAGCGATAGGCCTAATACCGTTAGGCAGGCTGCACATGAGACCCTTCCAGCTGTGGATGACGTCACAGGGAATCCCCAGCGAGCGTCATCACACACGTGTGAGAGTCACGGGGGAATGCATGAAGGCTCTAAGCCAATGGAGATGCATACAATTCCTCTCAGAGGGGATGCCCATGGGTGTGATCACCTCCAGAGAGGTGATAACCACAGATGCGAGCTTATCAGGGTGGGGAGCCACCTACAAAGGCAAGCCGGCCAGGGGTTTATGGGACAACAGGCTGAAGACCTGTCACATAAACTACTTGGAGCTAATGGCAGTCTTTCTGGCACTGAAACATTTCCTCCCGTTTCTGCGGGCCCGTCATGTGTTAGTCAGAACAGACAATATGTCAACCTTGTCCTACATCAACAGACAAGGGGGGACAAGGTCCAGTGTGTTACACGGACAAGCACACAGGCTGCTTGTGTGGTGCAAGCCTCGCCTGCTGTCGCTCAGAGCCTCCCATGTCGCCGGGGTGCAGAACATAGGAGCGGACCTACTGTCCAGGGGTGTATGCCATTACGGGGAATGGTCACTACACCCAGTAATAGTGGAGCAGATCTGGGATCGGTTTGGCCGACCCCAGGTAGACCTATTTGCTTCTCCAGACAACACGAAATGTCCATTATTCTTCGCAGCAAAGGGTGTGGCGCCTCTGGGTCTGGATGCGTTAGCGCACATTTGGCCCAGGACACTACTATATGCTTTTCCCCCATTGTCTCTGATTGCCCCCACTCTGGAGAGAGTGAGGGAACAAGGACTATCAGTCATACTGGTAGCCCCGGGATGGGGGCAATGGGTGTCAGACATAACACCTCTCCTGTACGACCGCCCGTGGCCGCTACCGTTACGCGCAGACATGCTGACGCAAGCACGGGGCGAGATAGCCTGTCAGTACCCGGAACATCTGGCTCTATGGGCTTGGCCCGTGAGAGGATGAATCTGGTTACTGAAGGTTTACCTCAGAGTGTCATCTCGACCATACAGTCAGCGAGGGCTCTGTCCACAAGGATGCAATATGGTGGTAAATGGCGCACATTTGAGAAATGGTGTGAGAAAACGCACACCATGGCGTTTCAAGCCCCTGTGGTGGTTATCCTGTCTTTTCTACAGGACCTGTTGGACACAGGGAGGGCTTTCTCTACACTAAAGGTCTACCTGGCAGCTATTGCAGCTTGCCATCTAGGATTTAATAGTGGTGAGACAGTGGGCCAGCACCATCTGGTTAGGCGGTTTATGAAAGGAGCTAGGCGTCTCTTGCCTGTGGTAAAGACTCCAGTACCGTCTTGGGACTTAGCAAAAGTGCTGGACTCCCTGACTAAGCCTCCTTTCGAGCCATTGAACCGGATTGACATGAAGCACTTGGCCCTTAAAACGGCGCTGCTTATGGCTCTGGTGACTGCTAAAAGGGTCAGTGACCTTCATGCACTGTCAGTACACAAGGAATGTACTCAGTTTAATGAAGGGGCTACAAGAGTGATGGTTAAACCTAGGCCTGGGTTTATACCAAAGAACCACTTAATGCCGTGTGTTCCTGTGACCCTGGAAGCTTTTCATCCGCCTCCTTTTATCTCACAAGAGGATGAACGTTTACATTGTCTCTGCCCAGTGCGAGCTTTGAAAATGTACATTGATAGATCTGAGACTTCTAGGAAGTCAGATCAATTGTTTGTATCCTGGGCTCCACGGTTGGTGGGCAAGCCTATTACGAAACAAACACTCTCTCACTGGATAGTGGAGGCCATTAGATTGGCCTATTCTAGTGCAGGAATGTTGACCCCAGTGGGACTGAGGGCACATTCCACGAGAGGGATAGCAGCATCATGGGCCCTCTTCAGAGGGGTCTCCATTCAGGATGTCTGCAATGCGGCAAGCTGGGCTTCGCCCTTGACGTTTGCCAGATTCTACAGTTTGGACGTAACAGCGGCACCTGTGGCGCATACGGTCCTTAATGTAGCTTCCAGACGGGGGACGGACCCCTAGGCTGGTTACTCTGGACTTCGAGATAACAATCAGGGAGTGTACTATATCTCCCATAGCGAGACATCGAGTGAAATATTTGAAATAAAACTATAGGTTACTAACGTAACCCCGGTTTTATGATAATATAAGCGAGATGTCTCGAAAGACACCCTTCTTGTTTTTGAACGAGAAGAAAGTGATGTTGTCTTGAATTGAATGAACTGACATCTCCCTGAACTGATATAAGGTGGGGGCGGAGCCACCTGTCAGGGAGTAGTCAGAGTCCAGCCAATGAAATTGTCTGGAAGTGTATAAGGTAGTACTTCTGTGTCGCGCCCAGAGGGCGCTCTCCCATAGCGAGACATCTCGCTTATATTATCATAAAACCGGGGTTACGTTAGTAACCTATAGTTTTTATTAGTTTTTATTTTAGAAAATGCTAATCCTTTTAGGTCGTTTTTATTAGTTTTAGTGTTAGTTTTAGTTTTTTTTATACTTTGGGTTATTAATCAGGTGCAGGATTGAAAAGGTAAGTATTGTGTAATAAAAACTTAACACAAGATAGCATTTAAAAGTGTATTCACCACCAACCATCCACAAACGAAAACTAAGGGCATTTTGTCTATAATTTCAGTTAGTTTTGGTTAGTTCTGTAAATACACAATACAGTTTCAGTTAGTTATCATTCATTTTTTTTATTGTAGTTTTTATTTAGTTCAGTTAATAAAAATGTTTTTCAATTAAAGTTTTCGTTATTTCGTTAGTTTTTCTTAACTATAATAACCTTGACATGAACGTGCCGCTCCCATTGTAAACAATTCAAAACATACGCTGCGCTCATGAAAGAAACATCTTGGTGTGCAGTATTAACCATTATATTATACTTTGGCTATTAAAAAATTGCAGCTACTGTATACAAGCTCATAGCGTGGCACCTGAGCTTTGAAAACTTGTGAAAATGTGTGCAAATCTTTGAATATATATATTTTTAAAGCAAACATTTGTACCTCAAATCTTTGCTTCTGGGGGTCCCTGGAACTAAATATTTTGAGATGGAGGGGGGTCTGCGGCTAAATACATATCACCTAACCCTTGACATGAAAAAGTTTGAGAACCACTGATATAGAAACAACAAGTTTTTCAGAAAACCGTTAATATTTAGAATACATTTGTAGATGCATTCCCGGATCGAATGGGGTTTAAGGGTTAACACAGAGAGTGGTGGATTTTACAGTGTAGTGAGTGAAAGAGCAGCAGAGCGTCTGGCCTGCTGTTGGTCAACAGGGAGCTCAGAGCAAAGGTCGCTGTTGGCGTTGGAGGCAGCCATAAGCATTAGACATGAGTGACAGTCCGCTTGCTGTGCAGGTGAGCAGGGGATCAGGGGACAGAACATAACGTGGCGTGAGGTACCGCGGCAGGTATCTGCAATAGGACACACGTACTGTACTGACATACTGTACTCTAGACTATAGAGCCTCAGCACAGTATATACACACACAGAAAGCTTTTTATGCACCTGCAGGTGGTAGAAAGATGTCTTTCCCCTGCGATGATGACGGCGCTGATAGCCATTTTCACTCCCGTGGTTCGGCGATTTCACTCCAGGCCTTTGTCAAATGGACTAAATCTAAGGAACAGGGTTGTTGCAGAGAGCTGACTAATGTAGTCTGCGCTGCACATAGGTCGCAACGAGTGGGATGAAAGGGAAGCCTTTGAAATGTCAGAAAATGCAGCGCTGTGTGTTTCTCAACACATCTGAACTGCTGCCAAAAGCCGAGGGATTCATGTCCACGTTGGCTAACTATGAAACCATGATCTTTTTGATAATCACATGAATAACCACGGACACAACTCAATGGAATTACTTCATAGTGGACGTATCGATTGAACGCCTCTAAGAGAGCATAACCAAGTCATCCATAGCCAATTGTAATGAGTAAATAAAAATAAAATCTCTCGGGTAGTTTAACTCTGGGTTACCGTATAACAACTGTGCCCTTTCCTACATTACTTTGAAGTAAAAACAAAAATGCTCTGGCATGCACGCGCACGCACGCACGCACACACGCACACACACACAATCAGCATACTTCCATACATACATTATTCCTTTATTCCTTGAGTGCAATCTGTATGCATAACAGCGTCTTCACGAGGCTATTCGCCGCACCATGGGCAGGAGGAATGTCTCCGGAGGTCAGACGAATCAACTCAGACGTGCGCGGCTGTGCACCTTGGAGTCTGCAGAGTCATAATAGAAGCTGCTCTTCATCTCCAGCAGGCCAGCGGGGTGAGGGCTGCAGCACAATGGGTTGAGGTGAATGTATTGAGGTACAGTACACTATATCTACGGTACCTGGCATGACAAAGGCTTGCCTTTCCATTAAATGGAAAGCGTTGCATGCCTGCACACTAAGAGGAATGGCCTATGCCCACACAGAGCATACACAGATTACATCGACCTGTACGCCAGCAAACGTTATACAAACACGCACGTACACACACATCCGCATGAACACAAATCTACTTGGAGGGGGAGAGTGCAGAGTAAAATCTGGAGTTAACTTAACTCAGAGTGCATACAAATGGAACCTTATGGGTCCATTCGGTTCCATTTGTATACAGTAAATTGACACTCAGGATTTTACTGTGTGAGGGGAACAGAGGCAGTGCAGTGAAGCAGATGTAATTACAAAAGGCAACACAAGCGGCGTCTCCAAGCCTTTCTGACCCACATGGAGGAAATAAGTCAGAGCTTATCAGGCCGCCACAGAATGGGGGAATGTGGCGGCTGAGGTGGCGAGGGCTCCCTGCTCTTTTCAGATGTGACACTGTGAGATGATGGTGGAGAGGTGGCGGTGGTGGGGTTTCTAACTGGAGAGGATGGCAAATGAGCAAACTCTGCCTCGGCTTCATTCCCACAAGCAGACAATCTGCTCGGTGCCTAGCAAGGGAGAGATGAGGGAAGATAAGCGCTACTACTACTACTAGGCCAGTTGTCACTTCTCACACAGAGACGGGAGCTTAAGTTAGAGGATATACAGTACAGTATAGTGGGTGTGGGGCATGTGCTGGATATAAAAAGAGGCGGGATGGTGGGATATATAGGCCAGCAGCCACAGAGAGAATGTTGTTAATAGCGACTGTTAATCATGCTGCAATAAACCCTCATACAGTAGATCTGCTGTACCATCAGAGAACATGCAATAAACATGGTCAGTGTACAGCAATATTATTAGGTTGTGGTTCACATGTGACTTAAAGGGAGCGGGGGGGAGGGGGGTGGGGGGTGGGGGGCTTAGGCAGCTACTTTATAACAATTTTATTATTTATTTTGCAATCTAGGGCCAATACTGCAAACACATACAGAATTTGTGTGGTGGGCTCATTTTACACTATGCCACTGGTTGTCCCCAAAGGGGGGGTTCCTGTGAGTCCCCTGCTAAATGGATGATAGTTAAATAGGAATCAAATGAACCCTTGGGAGTTAAATAAATTGAACCTGGAACCTTACGTGTACATTCTCTTTGTACACTCTCAGAGTTAAACTAGCACTGACTGAGGATTTCACAGTGTAGTTTGGGGTCCCAGAGATCAAAGCCGTATCAAACTCCTTAAAATTAAAATGGTTGAGAATGACTGCTGTGTGTGCCACCTCATCTAACACAGCTCAGAACAATCCATGCTGACCTATTCTGGGCACAGTGCGTGCTGTTCAGAGTAAGTAAATGTAAGGGGAAAAATGAAAAATGTCACTTTGAATGCAATGCTGTGCTCACGATGGTGACGACTGCAGTCAGTTCCTGTTTCTTTTCAATACAGCATGAGAGTGAGAGAGAAGCAGTGAGACAGCCAACAGACAAGTGTTGTTATTATTGTTGTTGTTATTGTTTTTTGGCTGTTTTTTAGTGCAAGGAGACAACTGACAGGTATTGTCAGTTGACTAAGCGAGCAGCTAAGAGATGAAGATGAGTTTTGTCTCTTGACAGATTTATTGCAAAAACTGCAGGTGCAAACAACTTGGTCCCTATGCCTCCTGCTGCTGACACACACACACACACACACACACACACACACACACACACACACACACACACACACACACACACACACACACACACACACACACACACACACACACACACACACACACACACACACACACACACACACCTTCCTCTCATGTTCTACCATAGACAACTTCAGGGAGCAAAACAGAAAGGCAGAGCTTCCTCTCCAGGATGAAGAGAGGGGAAAAAGTGCAGGAATGAGAAATAAAGCCAGGTTCAGGGTGTGTTGTTTTCACCAGTGCCTTCTTTGACTCTCTCACACGCGCACACACACACGCACACGCACACGCACACACACACACACACACACACACACACACACACACACACACACACACACACACACACACTCTCACTCTCTTTCTCTCCCCCCTTATCTCTGCTTTCACAGGAGTCCAGGAGAGGGTGAGAGAGAGAGAGAGAGAGAGAGCGAGGGGAGGAGGAGAGAGCGAGGGGGGGGGGGGGGGGGGGGGGGGATATGGAGTAAAAAGGAAGCTTGTCAGCTTTCTCTTCACAGCAGCAGCAGGCCGCCTTAAGTGGATGGATGCCCTTCAGGGACAAACTAGTTGATGAGTGGCAGAAGGTGGATTTCCCCTCAAAGTTAGCACTACTGCTGGGTTTCATTTTTGAGTTGAGTTGCTTCTTATCCACCGTCCAACCTGAAGAAAGCGCCAGATGAAACAAGGTACTGTAGCTACTGCTGTTTCATCTGCGGCCTGGCGGATAAATATTAATGTTGCACAGCAGAGAGGCTGTGCAGCATTACACTGTCATGGGAGAACGGGACAGTCCATGAAGTCAAACCTATGAATGTCTAAAAATGATAAGATAAGTGTTCGATTCGGGTTTCATAGTAGCGACATCAGTAAGAGTGAAATAGGCGAACAGGTAAGAGTCAAGAGCAAATACAAAACTAGACGCGTCGCAATTGGCAATTGCAAAGTGTGGTTGCGCCGACGCCGGTCGGGACTCGAGCGATACGCCGGGAGGAATACCGTCGGAGACTGCGCCAATTACATCGTCACGTCACTCCTGAGATCGCTTGCGTTTCATTTTGAGAGGATCGATCCCCCCAAAATAAGGTTTTTGCATCAAACGGTTACATTTTGAGCATTCGTGGCGCCCCCTATGGATCAAAGTAGAAATGCTTTTGGGGATTGGTTTAGTATACCACCCTCGACATGTGATTCAAATTCGGGATCGACCGGACGTTTCGTTCGTGATTTATGGCATTTTTGGTCAAACGGGCCCCTCCCGCTAACTTTGGAAGCCATTTACGGACGGACGGTACGGACTATCAAAATTCCGCTTGGATAGGTTTATCGCATGGGTCCATAGATCACGTGTACCGATTTGTGTGAGATTTGGAAAAAAATTTAAGGAAAAGGAGCAAAAAGTGTGTGTTGAAGAAAATTCAAAATGGCGGAAAATCTATCCTGACGCAAATGGGCGTGGCCTATATGGGAAGATGCGTCGTGACCCAAGGAATCCAGGGAAAAAGAAATTTTGATTTTACGAGCTACGGTTCAAGAGTTATAGGCCAAAAGGTAAAGGGGGCTGTTATAGCGCCACCATGTGGCCGACTGGTGTGATTATTTTCTTAATAATTTTGCAAAAAACTATTAACCTCCCCTCCAAGTCTTGTAACTGTAGCCCTTACGGTTTCCGAGAAAAAAATACTTGAATGGGAGTTTTTGCAATTCCCATTAAAGTGGATGGGGAAATGTAATGCAGAAATAAATCAATATCAAAAAATCTATCCTGACGCAAATGGGCGTGGCCTATATGGGGAGATGCGTAGTGACCCAAGGAATCCAGGTGAAAAGAAATTTTGATTTTAGGACCTACGGTTCAAGAGTTACAGGCCAAAACGTAAAGGGGGCTGTTATAGCGCCACCATGAGGCCGAATGGTGTGATATTTTTTTCAATAATTTCGGACAATATTATAAATTATCCCTCCAAATCTGATAACTCTAGCTCTTACGGTTTCTGAGAAAAAAATACTTGAATTTGAGTTTTTTCACTTTTCCATTAAAGCGGATGGGGACATTTAATGGCACTAATAAATTAATATCAATTAAACTATTCAACCAATCTCTTAGCCCTATACACGCGCACGATTCCCGATTTAGACGGTCATTTTGACATATGGCACAACATTGGGGGATAAAAACTGTGGGAGAAATAGCGGTTTGAAAAAAGTTTATCTATAAATAAAGAAAGCTATAGAGTACTATAGTCTGGTTGCCCTGTTGGGCAACCACACTAATAAAGATAAAATGTAATTCCTGGACTTGGGCTCTGACACAAGACATATGCACCGGGTCTCTGAATAAATTGTTTGAATATACATCTACTGCCAATGGTTATATGAAACTGGAAATATATGTATCTATCAACAATGAGTATATGAGACCAAATACTGTACTATATGTACAACAATGTGTCAATGGCTTCAACAGTGAGTATCTGGGACATAGTGCATTTGTACAGTCTATCAACAGTGACTATGAATGAATATGATAAAGATACAACGGAAGAATATTCTTAGTGCAGCTGACCTCCAGGATGCAGTGAAGTGTTGAGAGAGAGAGAGAGAGAAATAGAGGGAGAGAGAGAGAGAGAGAGAGAGAGAGAGAGAGAGAGAGAGAGAGAGAGAGAGAGAGAGAGAGAGAGAGAGAGGTGAGAAACGAAGTGTAAAGTTCAACGGAGGTAATCACCACTTGGCGTTTGGAGAAATTGGAAAGATGAAGAAGGGATGGAAAGTCAGTTAATCAGAAAGGATGTGGATACATGGTGGGGCCTTTGAATGAAATATGACTTTTATTATTTCTCCTTGCTCCTCAGACAGGGCCGTCTGTCATGGGCAGGAAGGGGCCAGAGAAAGTGGGCTAAGTGGCCGGGCCATTTCGTGTGCCTTTCCAAGTGGCTGAATAGATATTAGGATTTTACAGGCTATTACACATGATAATTGGAGAGCATATTGAATTTCGGGCAATTTTCTCCCAAAGACTCTCCCCTTTTTTTCTCCATAGCCACTTTTCTATTAATAAACATTTTGCTGTATATGAAGTATGAGCCATATATAGTGTATAGGGTTTAAGAGTTGTTTATGACAAACATCAGTATTCCTGGCTCTCTCACAAATTCAATAACGGGCTCTACTAATTGCGTGGCTTAAAACCGGCTTTAGCCCTTTAGATATTCATCTAAGCCAATTAAATGAGAGGCAGGCCGGGGATGGGGCGTAATCCCTGGTTGAATGTTAAGAGTGCAATATCATGAGAGGATTCTCGCCATTTCTAAAGCAGTGCTTGAAACATGCCACCCCCGAAAAGGTAAGAGGAGGAGAGAAACAATCAGAATCAATCATTAGTATCAGAGAATCAATTGTGATCATGATCATGATCAAAAAAGGCACTGGGAGTAGGCGCTCTGGTGGCGCAGGGGAAAGGTCCTGCCACCACACGGAACAAGGGTTTGAATACTCCACAGTGCATCTGACTTTGCCTGGTTTGTGGGAGGGAAGCCAGACGGGGAGGGCATTCTTTGTACAATACTGCAATATAGAAATACTCATTAGGCAGAATGTCCTATTCCAAGTTTTCAAATGTATACAAATCTTTTGAAAATAGCAGATCTACAAGCTCAAAATGCGCATTGTGAGCACACGTCGTCCAGTGAAGCTCCTCACTGGCAGGTGAAGTTGTAGGAATGTAGGTGATTCCATGTGGAGGCATGTGGTTTCAATATCATCCTATAGGACCAACCAGTCCAAAGACCAACGAGTAGGGGTCAGCAGTGACAAGATTACGCAAGTGTGGGGAAATCAGAGAATTGGCATAATGACTCAATTTGGAGAAAAGGGGAAAAAGTGGCACACACACAAAACGGCACTGGGAGTCACTCAGCAGCACTGTGCTTGCAAAGCACAAGAAAACTACCACCACAGCAAGAAGAGTAAAATAAAATACTATAATTAGGCCCAATTTTCCCCAACACACAAACAAGCGGAGACCATTTAATGCTTAGAATAAGTGCTTTTATCAAGTTAAGCTCCCAAATGGGAACGGTTTTACTGGTGCGGCCCACACTTGCAACTAAAACTAGGATCAAGCAAGAGTCACGGATGTGGAACTATAACTCAAATTAGCCCAGATGACCACCACATCCAACAGTCAAAGAGGAACCTCACTGACTGGATTGCGTATATATAGAACAGCCTTTTCCACATGAAAAAGTGTTCTCTATGTTTTTTCTTTTGGTTGACATTGTAGCTGTTAACACAACATCAAGCTTCTATTTACCACCATTTACATACACCTTCATTACTACATACGATATTTCATGTTTATGCGAGGCACCCAACCCCAGACAGACAGACTGACAGACAGGTCACAGAAAGCCTTCTTGAGTTCAATGGTGAAACTTCAATGGTGAATGTCAGTGGTGAAAACTTTGTGTGAAAAGTGTGACAAAGCAGACAAATTATGCATTGTAACATCAGTGGCGGTGTGTGCACCGTTCTGCTCACCGGCTCGGCTTAGCCGTGATAAAGAGCAGAGAGAGAGGAGAAAGATTATGAAATGCTGATGGAGTACCCTCAGCACTGCCATTCATCAACATAATTAACCATAATCAGCACTATCCACAGAGAGAGAAGTGGATGATGGAAGAAGAGAAAAGGACTGACAAAGAGAAAAGGTAGTCAAGGTGACAGCACTGCAAAGAAATGGAACCTTTTATATTGTCACATATGGACGCAGGCCCAATCAAACAGATAAGAAACAAACACACACACACACACACGCACGCGTGCGCGCGCACACACACGCACACACACACACACACACACACACACACACACACACACACACACACACACACACACACACACACACACACACACACACACACACACACACACACACACACACACACACACACACACACACACACACACACACACACGTGTGCAGCCTAAAGATGGCTGAGTCCACATATCTTTTCTTCAATTGGAGAATATTGTTGAGATAAGACACAGTTTTTACTTAGCCAATGCAAAATAAAACACACGGCTACCCCGCAGAAAAATGTGTGTTTTGAAAAAGCCAATATCGAAGCTTTCACAAATATACACTCCACTGATAACGCTACAAGCGCAGGGTCATCAGTTATCAGGACACAAGGCTGTTTCCTTATTGCCTTGCGCTGCACTTTTGCACTGGTATACCATGGTGTCATAGAGTGCTCTGTGATTCTACATACACAATTCTCTTTTATAATAGAACAAAAGTTGGGAGCCATGCTTAACAAGTATCAAGAGTCCCCAACATAACAACAGCACGTGTGTTTTATTGCACCCGGGTAGTGGGACGATATCGCATGAAGTCAATTTTAATCCACCGTGGAGAAGGTTGAAGACCATGCTCTCGGCTAAAGCTTACTGGTAGGTAACACAGTCCTTCTTTTCGGTTCTATGCACGTGTGGAAAGCACTGTCAATTTCCGACTCTGTCAAGTATCAGATCTGACCCAATTTAGAAAAAACTGAAAATCATGCTGTTCATAGAGTTCAGTTGGACTGGCGTACAGATAGCTCTGAAACAGCCCAGTCAGCTCAGTCCACCACGTCTCCAGCCAAGTTCCCATTACACATGCTGATCCCTTCATCTTCATCCATTATTAACAGCAGAATGCAGCCGTGGCTATGTAGGCCACTTTATGGGAGTTTAAATTTTAAATACTTTCAAATTCATGGGTAATTTGGAATATGACATCTGACCGGGCCAAAGAGAGGTTCTTCACTTATTTCCTTTTTTTAACAAGTAGATTTATTCCTCCTACCAAGAGTATCAGCCTAAAGGACAGTTCACACCAAGCACGATAACTATAATGATATTATTAATGTGAGAATCCACACCAAAGATGTGAGTTAGGTAGAATGATTCTTAAAATAATATACTGTAGCTAAAGGAGGAGTTCACCAAAAAAATGACTTATTTTCTATCTATTTGATTCCCGTCTCCTACCGGCTAGTGTATCCGGTAGGAGACACAAAGTAGATTGTTTGTGTCTCCTACCAGATACACACGCGTTCATCAAATTATTGGCTTAGGAATTCCACAAAAACAAAAATAAATCCATGGATTCAAGGCTTCATGGGGTGTGCAATTGATAGAAAATAAGTCATTTTTTGGGTGAACTACTCCTTTAATAGTTATTGCGCTTGGTGTGGAAGGCCCATTGGGCAGGTTTGACTAAATCCATCACACATTTAACACAAGTTTGTATCAACAGTGGGGTATCCAAAGTCAACAATTACAGTACAGTATGTGTTATTTCCAGACTGTGTTATTTCTGGTTACCAAGAAACAGCCGGCTCGCTTTAAGATTAGGGGTTATTCTTAGATAAATTGGCAACAACTTTCAGTGAAAGCAGAAAGCAACATAAAATAATCTGCATAGGCACTAATATCTACAGTTCTGTAGATCTATTAGACTGATGGAGACCCTGAAGCACTCTTACCAATATTGTTTTTCGCTGTGTTGAATTATCTCGCTGTGCGGTCTTGAATCCAGTTCTAGCAGGACCCTTTTAAATTATCATCGTGGAGCCAAACTCACTGTAAACTTCTGAGTGCAAATTGAATTCAGAGAGGGTACAAATTGAAACAAATGGACCCAAATGGGTCCATTTGTACCCTCTCAGACCTAAATTAACACGAGGTCTTTACTGTGTGTGGAGCGGTTTCATTGTGGTGCTGTGCAACCTAGTGTGCCAGAGGCCGTTCCCCTATGACACCAACCTTTTCAGGCACTAATAGAATCACAGCACACAGAATGCCAATTAAATAAACATATAAGTGGAAAACAAAATGAGCAGAGGGAGCGCAAGAAAATAATTGCCATAAAACCCCTTGAGGTAAACACATGTTCCCGCAGTAGGCAGCCTCTATAAGATGGAGGCTGAGGAGGGAAGGGGGAGCAGCAGCAGTGTGTGTGTGTGTGTGTGTGTGTGTGTGTGTGTGTGTGTGTGTGTGTGTGTGTGTGTGTGTGTGTGTGTGTGTGTGTGTGTGTGTGTGTGTGTGTGTGTGTGTGTGTGTGTGTCCACACTGAGGTATAGTGAACCAAGCCAAGGAGGGGGAGTTCAAACCAGCGAGGCAGGCTGGGCTGTATGAACGCAATGTTAATTTAGCCTTGTTTTAATTAGCCCTTCTGCCAGTGCAGAACACGCCAGATCTTGGGGGGGACTTTGGGGCTGCCCTGAAGATCTGGGCAGACTGGCAGACCGAACGCGGCCACCAGATTGGCACGCCTAACTACTGCCTGTGTCAGACTGGCATCTGGGCGCCCGCACAACACACCGCTGTTCTCACTGCCTGGAGGCAAAATCTCAATTCTTCAGCTGGGGTTGACAACAGGACAGAGACAGACACACAGGCAGGCGTGTGCGCAGCCTCTCTCTCACACACACACACGCACACACGCACGCACGCACGCACGCACGCACGCACGCACGCACGCACGCACGCACACACACACACACACACACACACACACACACACACACACACACACACACACACACACACACACACACACACACACACACACACACACACACACACACACACACACTACTTTATAAACGTCCATTCAATTTTCTCTTTTGTAATCCTTTTTAATTCCTCCTGTGAGTTTTGCGCTATTTTAATTAAATCATGCTCTGCTGGGTTTTTTCTTTTTTTGGTTGGTTTCTTTTTTTGTTTGTTTTGCTCTCTCTGAGTAACAGTGGAAAGATAAAAAAAAAGAAGACAGTTGCTTAAGATAAGTGCCTGAATCTGACTCTCTCAGGGACAATCTCTGTTTACTGAGTGCACTTGTACTACGTTTAGAGAACGGGTGGGATGGGGTATGGTGTGTGTGCGTGAGAACGGGTGGGGTGGGGCATGGTGTGTGTGTGTGTGTGTGTGTGTGTGTGTGTGTGTGTGTGTGTGTGTGTGTGTGTGTGTGTGTGTGAGTGTGTGTGTGTGTGTGTGTGTGTGTGAGTGAGAGAACAGGTGAGGTGGGGTAAGGTGTGTGTGTGTGTGTGTGTGTGTGTGTGTGTGTGTGTGTGTGTGTGTGTGTGTGTGTGTGTGTTTGTTTGAGGAGTATCCTCGGTGTGTGGGAATCCGGGCTGATATTTAAAGAGCTTGACTATTATACGAGTCATTTGAAGAAAGAAAAAAAAACACCGGAGAATGAAGACAATCCCTTTCGAGCGGAAAACAAGAGTGTGCCCTGATGGAATGAACAAATATGAGCCTAACTGCTTTAGTTTTCTGAGAGGATTTATGACATGCCGTCTTATTATCCGCAGGTCGGATTACTGCTCCCCACAGAAATAGAGAGGCTCCACGCCACATAAAGCCCAAAGTGTTTCCAAAGAGATGAGGCTGTGCTGTTCCCTTACCTTTGGCTGATGACACTGAGCTAGTCAGCCAAAGACACAAGTCTAGAATAGACTCCACTTGTTTGTCTTAGTAACTCTGATGTGTCAGGACGATCAAAAGGTCAAGAGGAGGCAGGTGCTTCTTTGTTGCTTCTAGTGTCACAAAACTGATGAGCCCTCCCCTTGAAGCGGCATGTAATTGGCCGGTGAGCACCCCAGTGAAATGGCAAAGCTCTCCACGAGAGAAAGATTAAGCTAGCTGGAGATGCAGATACTATGGGGCTTAGGGAGGGGTGAGGGACGGGTCTCATACTTGACTTTGAGAGACGGTGAGAGAGAGATAGAGAGAGAGAGAGAGAGAGAGAGAGAGAGAGAGAGAGAGAGAGAGAGAGAGAGAGAGAGAGAGAGAGAGAGAGAGAGAGAGAGAGAGAGAGAGAGAGAGCTGGAGGCAAGGCGGTCTGATTATCATACTGTGCAGTACGGAGCCCCTATCTACCAGCCAGGGTCTGTCTGGGGAAATATGCAGCAGCCGCCGTTAATGGGAGCCAGCATGTTTATTGTCCTGTTAATTAGCAGGGATGTGGTTTAGGCTGTAAAGATAGGTAGCCTGTGAATTCAGGAGAGGATGCGGGAACAACTCGACAAAGAGCCGTACAGTACACAAGCTCCTCTCCTCAAACAATCATGACAAATGCTGTCAGCCAATCCTAAAAGCCTCTTCCGGTGAGCAAGACGTTTTTGTTTTTTTCTCCAACTGACTGTATAAGCTTTCAGACACATTTCCTAAAGCCACAGGAACGGTATAACTCACTTCTGTGCCAGTTGAGGTGTTTGATCCGCCAGCTTTGATCATGGAGAATGTAGAGAGTCAGGGAGATACTTGCGATTTTACCGCATATACTGCAGTGTGCAAAAATGCTTTTGCATACTGTTTTTCTTTTCTTTTTAGCTCCTTTGCCAATGTATTTACCATAGGTAACTGTTTCAGTCTGCTGAATTTCCCTCTTGGTGAAACACAGCGTTGCTTCCAGCCACAGTGGGTGTCGAAAATACATTTTGTGGTCAACACAGACCATCAAAGTCTTCATAAGTTATAGCATTAGAATACAAACCAAATTACCTCAGTCCGGTGTAGTCGGTTGTTTTGAGGTTTTTTGAGGTAGAGGGAGGGAAGGAGAGAGGGAGAGAGAGGGAGAGAGAGAGAGGGAGAGAATATGTAGAGCATACGTAATTGACCGGAGGTGTCCCACACCGACAATAGCAGATCTACAAGCTCACGGCAAGTTGTGAGCTTGTGGATTGGCTATTTTCAGCCCGGGACACCTTCGCACGGCACAGTATAAATCAGGCTTAAGGCTTCCACCAGTTTTCCCTATCATGCCTGATCAGTGGAGGATAGGAGGTTTCTGAGGCTAAGCCTGTGGGCTAGAGAGCCCCTACAGTCATTTCCATAATTCATATTTCAGCCAGCTTCCCAGTCATGTTGGACACCAAAATAGAGATAATGGATTTCTTGGTCTCTCTCTTCTTCTCTCATCACCTCCAGTATAGAGCCTGCAGACATTCCACCTGCACACACACACGCGCGCACACATGCATGTGCACAGTCACTCATACAGACACACACACATAGCGGACATGCATACATGCTCGCGCGCACACACACACACACACACACACACACACACACACACACACACACACACACACACACACACACACACACACACACACACACACACACACACACACACACACACACACACACACACACACACACACACACACACACACACACACACAGAGCTCTGGTCCAGACCAGCAGCAACAGAAGACAGTGTTATACAGTAGCTTCAGGCCTCTAATTGGCCCCATTTCTCCTCCTCTTGTCTCTTTCTTGAAAGCTCCAGCTATTCAGTCTCATACATGTTTCTGAAAAGGGTAGACATATTGTAGCCTGCACTTATCCAAATATAATAAAAGCCTCTGAACGAAACCAGAGAGAGAAGGCAGGGCCCGTTTTTTTACAGAGACTGGGGCCGCATGTGAGAGATAGATAAGAGAGGGAGGAAGAGAGACAGGCAGAGAGAGAGAGAGAGAGAGACAGGCAGAGACAGAGAGAAAATACAGAAGAGAGGAGTTTGTGGCATGCATGCATGCGTGCGTGCATGTGTGTGTGTGTGTGTGTGTGTGTGTGGGTGCTGCGAACTATGAGGCATGAAGGACACCCGTTAAAAGATCCTTCATGGACATCTCATGGACGCATTCAGACAGCTATGAGCGAGCGGGGGCAGAGAGAGGAACAAGGGCTCGTCAAAGCTGCTCATGGACTTGGCTGGCATGCATCACTTAAGTGTCCGTGCCTCCCACCCACTGTCCCAGCCAGCCAATCAATGGTCTGATTGTTGTGTTACGATGTGATGTGTGTGGCCAGTGTTTTATGGGTGACTGTGTGCTGCAGTGTCTGGCTACTGTGTCTCTGTATATGGCTGCTACTGTTGATTATAAAAGAATGCTCTGTGTTTCTCTTTTTCTCTCTCTCCTCCTCCATCTCCTAGAAGATCACTTTCTCTCTCTCTCTCTCTCTCTCTCTCTCTCTCTCTCTCTCTCCCTCTCTCACTCTCTCCCCCTCTCTCCCTCTCTCTCTTCTCTCTCTCTCTCTGTCTCTCTGTTCTTCCTTCTACCGCAGAGCCAATTTGCTAATGGATGCAGCAACCTTGTGATTTATTGTTGTCAAAGATACGCTTCAAGTAAAATGCACTAAATGATTTAAGTTTGTGGGGGAAATTTACATTTGAAAGCCGGCCCACTCCGGAGAGCACATCACATCAAAGATGCAAAGTTGATTATGTGCTGCATCTATTTAGTGTTTCTGAATCATTGTTCTAGTCCTCTCAGACATATTAAACTTTATGCGGTTTGTTTGTGCTTTGCGTCCGTTCTCAAGTTCAATATCTGAGATGGATAATAAAAGAGCTACAAAGAAGACTAACAAAACCAGAGTTGTCTAATGCCTGGCGAGCTCAGTAATACATCTGCACAAAGGTTAGGCTAATTGCCCTGAAAAACACTGGAAATGTCTACTTGACTTAAACAACTGTAGGCCAAATGCTGGAAGTACGGCAGCTGTAGGCCATATTGAATCACTTTTATTAGCAGAATTCCTTGTACAGGCAGCAGATAGACCAACAGACAGTCAACTCTACCATAGCGATACACTTTGATAGGTGTGTCAGTTCTCTGTCTGCCTCTATGGCGTTCTTGCTGACCACATGAGCATGGAGTCATTATAGAGGCAGACCGGTAGGAATGTCTGAAGGCTCCCTGGGGCGTCTGGCTGCTGCCGAAACCAGCTGTGGCTCTCAGAACAGAGCGACCCCCCCATGCCGACAAACGACGGGCAGGCTGCCGACTTCCACTATCTGTCAACTATACTTCTCACACCGCCCCCACCGGCCCCAACACCCCCCTTCGTCTTCCCCATAATCCCCTCTCGCTGATTTCTCAACCCTCCTCACTTCTTCATATCCTTTGCCACTTCATTTCACTGCCTCCCTGCTTTGCTCTCCTCTTTTCACTGTCACTTGCTCCCCAGAGGTGTCTAGCCTTCACCTCATCTCAACAACAAGCTCATCTTTCCCAGGCTCTCATTAAAGACAAGAGTCTAAAACATGAGCCAGGTGTTGACCACAGCAATAGTGAGTCTCTACTTCCAGGCAGTTCACACTTCACAGCCCCCGAGGGGAAAGGGGGGGGATTCAGACCTGTATCTGGAATCTGGAACCTGTTCTCCACAAACTAGTTAGGCCTGTGCCCTGTCAAGTGCTGTCCATCAATGGATGATTACAGAGACAGAAAGAGTGAAGGAGGAGTAAATGAGCGTGTGAAGCGAGAGAAAAACCTGTTAACCCCATAGCCATGGCATGCATTGCAGTGGTTATATGTGTGTGTTTGAGCGTACATGTACTGCATTTGTGTCACAAAACCTGGCTTAACCTGTTTCTGTGGGCCAGTCTTAAGAATCTCCAGAGCTCAAAGTTGAGGCTGCGTCTCCGAGTTCACTCACAGATACATGTACAAACACACACACAGATACAGGTGTGCATGTGCATTCACACGCAGACACATATTCGCGGCCACGGCCAGCCACGCGCTCGCACACGCACACACACGCACACACACACGCGCAAAGTTATGGGTGCTCACTGTGGGTCGCACTGCTCTACTTGCAACACAGATACACCCCTGTGTTTGTTTGTATTTTTTTTATCGATCACTATGCCCTATTACTTAGAATTTATCTTGATCATACAAATTGAACATACGGAAGGACAAACTGCACTTGTGAAGAACGCTCATCAAAAAAAGGTTGGAGAGGAGAGGCGTACGACAATGGGAGACAATCTTATTTTATCACCGTGGAGAGAAAACAGCACAGTAAATGGGGGTGGGCTGAATGGCCCTCTGTGTCGCAACGTGGAGCCAGGCAATTTTTAAATGTCATTAGTCATTAGAAATGATCCAACAGTGATCACGCCAGTAGTCCCAGATAAATCATGGCTCATTTGACATACGGGGGTTGACAGACGTCAAAGGCTGGCAAGCAGTGAGGTGCTTGCTCCGAAAAGCTCCAGCTGTATACGGTCAGCCGACCACTGCACTGGCGTATGGTTAAGAAGGTTCAACGCGCTGTACCACAGTTAACTTCAATGCAGCTTGGAAAAGAAGGGAGCCTCGCTTTGAAAATGCAGTTGAACCAGCTCGGGGCGAGGCGAGGGTCAGTCAGTAGGTGAGTCAGTCGGACCACATCATCTGAGCCCGGCATTTCCTGACATCATTGGTTCCTGGGAGGAGAGTAAGCGCTTGCGTTGACCTTTTCACTGGGCAATGCAATATAGCGCTGGGCTCTGCGTTATTGTACGCCTCATTCAACTTCCTTACAGAGGGGAGGCTCACACACTGTCAAGTGACTCACAAGTAGCTAACCTTTATTTTACCCTGCTTTTCAAAGTGCTGCTATATGGAAGCCACAGAAATGAAATGTACACATTTCACATGCTTTAAAGCAGCGTGCATGAACAAAGTAAACCCACAGTAGGAGGGAAAAAAATGAATGAATTAAGAATTAAAAGAAAAAACACGGCGAGCAAAGTATTACACATCTCATCCGCATTTGGCATTCAAATCCTTCCCCTTGCTCTGCTCTCTGCCGCTGTGCTCTGCTGAGGCTGGCTGCATGCGTGATCAAACAGAGCGCAGGGAGATTGGACGAGCGACTCTCTCTCTTCCTTCTCCCTCCACACACAGCACTGCATTGAAAGGCTTCATTAAAGCACGGGGGCTGGAGATATCAGAGGCAATTTTCCATGACTTTCCCCAGGAAAACGAGGATCCTATTGTTAGGAACGGAAGAAGAAGAAGAGTCTGCCAGGGCCTTTAGATGAGATATATAATACAGTGCTATGCGCTTGCCTCTACGCTGTAATCTATAGAGATGGGCCTGGGCTAATGGGAGCCTGACCTGCAATGGAGCTCATTGGGGGCCATGCAAAGTGGCAGCCGCACCTGACACAGAACAATGAAGACGAGGGAGGGGAAATGGAGAAAGGAGGGGGCTGGAACGAGGAGACAGAGGGAAAGAGAAAGACGGAGAGGGAGAGAGGCCAGGGAAGATAGAGAGAGATGGGAGAAAGAATTGGCCTGAAATTTTCTGACAATGAAATGTCTCCAGTAATTGTTCCTGCAGTGATAAATGGCACCCTGTGGTGTGGTGGGTCTCCATGTCCTTGGAAGACAAAAGCGATGAGGAGGGGAGGAGAAGAGACCAGGGGTGGGATGGTGGGATTGGTGGACTAGTACATCAATGTTTAACTCTGCCCTGGCCGTGAGCATGTCAGCATACTGGAGGTTATGGTGAGGTAACGACAGACTCACCACAGGTAACTGTTAGAGGTAGTTTAGTATTTAGTTTTTCTTCAATAATAATAATAACAATGATAATCTATTATTTCACAAAACCTGTGTCTGTCTGTCTGTCTGTCTGTCTGTCTGTCTGTCTGTCTGTGTGGGTGTCCCGGGCGTAACTCGGGTGTTGTCCGTACATGTGCATGTAATGCGACGTGCACCGTAACAGTGCCGGAGATTAGCTGTTCACAGACGGACGGACGGACGGACGGACGGACAGACAGACAGACACACTGACACACACACAGACGGATGGACAGGGGGCAAAAACACGCCTTTGGCCTGGCAGAGACGACAATGTTATAATGCCTTATAAGTGCATTATAATGCATTATAAATGTGATTATAATGCATTATAGACCCGACCTTTAAGTAAAGTGTTACCAAACAAGATTTGACATAAAATGACATTACAGCTTGCCGCATTATTATTATTTGAATTTTACCCCATAGAAAATGACTGCATGCAGTTGTTTAGATCCCATATTCTGAGAGGACATGGGAAGCCATTGGCGAGCCCTCATTTGCTGGCCTTTTACCAAAGCCATGATAAAGTGACGATAAAGTGACGACTAGTTGCAATGTCTGTTTATTGACAGCTTTGGCAAGCTGTAAAAAACAGACAACAAGAAGAATAACTGCTCTGAAAATAAAATCTCTTGAATCCTTAGTTAACAGTATGGTCATTGAGAAGAGAGCATGGAGAGATGTCAAACTTGAGAATTATCCAATCAGTAAAGACTAGCCTATGTAACAGCTGATGTTCAGAAATCAGGCTTAAAACATTTATTAAGCTTAACTCATCTACTGACCCAAATGTGCAAAATGTACAAGCGTATTGATACTCTCTCTTTATCAGTGTCTTATCAGTATCAATCAACATGAACCATTTTATGGGTATAAGTCACATGGATAGGACATCTTAGTCTTGTGCATAATTATCTGGGTTCTACAAAAGTATTTACAAAGGGGATGTACCGTACACTATAACATATGCAACAATACATGAGGTGTCCAGAGGCATTACCAACACGATGCCCCAGTGAACCAGTTTCTCTTAAAAGGACATTGAGCCTGAGGATCTAACGCTGCACATTGCACATTGCACATACTGTAGTGGTCAAGAGGTCAGGAATGTAGCCGAGAAGCTTGTGTGCGTGCGTGCGTGCGTGCGTGCGTGCGTGCGTGCGTGCGTGCGCCTGCCTGCCTGCATGTCTTTCTGTATGTCTGTCTATGTATTTCTGGGGGGACTGAACCAGCTGGCCTGGCACACAGTGGCAATTGAAAGAATAAAAAATCAAATGTAACATGCAACTATGCAACATATGTAACTGCAAAGATCTCTGTGCCCCAGAGACATCTCTGCAGCAGTCCACAGGGGAAGGCAGATCTACCAATGCCACAGCTTCAAGTCAAAAATCAGCTTTCAAAGGCTCTTAAAAGACGCAGTCGTGTCGAGGCAAAGAGCAGCTTAACAATGCGGACCAGGAGTAGTCTCTGTTTCACTGATAAACACACAAACAGTATACACAGGCTAATGGGCATTATCACATCACAAAGCAGGAAGGTGGAAAACAAACGCAAACCAACGTGGTGGTAGCCAGGGCTGGCTCGAATGGCATTTTTTTAAGGCTTTGAACATTCGTGGTATTTATGAATTAACCTTCTTTTTTCCCATTTTTTTTTGTTAATTAATTTATTATTTATTTAATTAGGGGGGGGGGGGGGGGGGGGGGGGGGTTGTGCATTTAGAGGTAAAGAGACTTTGAGGATTGTGTAGCCTTGTGAGCCTGAAAAAAAAACACACACGAAAACTAACATCCTAACCTTGAGATCAAGATCCTTTGTGCTTGAACCCTTGTACGTTCGGGGACAGCCCTACATGGCAGGCTGGGCTGGAAGTAAATAGGTTTAGATGGGGACGCAAGAACCGCCATGTCAGCATTTAAACTAGAACTGGGAGGGGGGGATCATACTAGCTGGTGTCTAGATATGGAAATTGGAGGAACATCGCCCACTTGCCGGCCTAAGGAGGCATAGAGGGGAGAGCCGGTGCAGAAAGGAAGCTGCTGTAGAGGACATTGTGATGGTGGGGGGGGAGGGGTGGGGGGGGTGTCGTTGGCACGTGGCCAGGTTGTGAAGGGCTGAGGATGAGAGAAGAGGAGACGGTGTAAATGCTAAAGAGACGGCAGTGCCTCAAATTACCCATGACACACATTAATCACGGGAGGTCGTCCCCACGCTGCATACGAATGCGCGGTGAGAATCGCACTCCTCTTCCTTTGCACCGCTATCTTCAACTACAGGTCTGACGAGAAACACAGCACCGAAGGGGGTAACGCAGCATGCCGAGGAATATGGCTTCTCTTCTCTTTGACTCGCATCTGCTGGCGTTTTTCCTCCATTATCACATTTCTTCTTCCCCTCGTTTTCTCTTTTAAACCCCCCCAATCCCACCCCCTGCGCTTTCTGGTCCCTGTGGGTCGTGGACAAGGCCCACACCAAAGAGGATATAGGTGGCTGAAAGAAAAAGGTTACCCTCATTATACAGATTAAACCTGTAAATGCCCTGTCATTGGAGTAATCGATGTGCCACTTCATTGCTGTGACTTATTGATCTATCTCGTCTGAGGGGGTCACGCGCGGTGCATCGTTAAGCGTCAGTAGTTGTAGGAGCGGTGCCTTGCATTTTGGACCCTAGGCCTTTCTGCACGAACACAGCAAAAACACTGCAAAACCAGGCTCCCAGAACAAAACACACAAATCTGCAGTGGCCATTTAAGAATCCCCCACAATTAAAGTCATTTACACTAGATCAACATTGTGGAATAACTATAATTTTGTTTAAAAAAAATTACTGATTGGGCCGGATTAGATTCTTACATCTCACCCTACAATCAGAAACAATTGAGCCTTTTAGTATTTTTGGGGGGCATGTTTAATGCTTTATTCTTGTGTGGAGAGCCAGGAAACCAAGGGCAGAGAGAGAAGAAAGACATGCGTGACAAGATTGGTACGTGAGCTGGATTCAAACTTGGTTCCACCAGGGAGCATTGTGGTCCATGCATGAACCACTAGAGCCACCAGGCAGCTCCCAATTGAGCCCTTTCAAGAACTGTCTGGGGTCTGACACAAACAGCACCAAACTATTTTGCACCTCTTTTCAGAGCTGTGTGCCCTTGGATGATGAATAATAGGCCCACTGTGGTTGCTGAAGAATGTCAAGAGGACAGAGTCAATAAATACATCCTTATCCATTCATTCATTTGGTTCTTAATTCCTGATAACAGGTGGATAAAGGGTGTTTTTTTATACACAAGCTCAGTTGACATCCTGAGCACCAGGACAATCTATTCTTATCTGAGGCACTGAGCATAGCCCCAGCGATGTTGGTGACCTGAAAGGCAACACATTTGGCTCCTTTCAAAAGAGGCCCTTTCCCCTTTTGCAAGGAAAGAAAGGCTGCTTCACCTTGCAGGGTGCCTGCCTCTTGCAACCCACAGGCATCACCACAACAGACCTACAAAGGAAAGCATTTTTTCCAATGACAAAACCATACACCTATTTATTTTCAAAATTCAGAGCAGCTCTGGTTCCGCCAACCTTGTGCTTGTCTTCAGAGGTCCCTCTGTCTCCGCTGCCTCCAGCCCGATGGGGGAGGTATCAGGTGCGCCTGATACCTCTTTGGATTGAAAAAAATAATTGGTTTCAGTAAACGGGAGATGGGGGCGTGTAAGCGACCGGGTTGTTGGATACAGAGAGTTTGTATGCCGCTCATGCTCCAGGGTGGCCGTCCATCGCACTCTGCAGTGTTTCTTTGTTTTAACCCATTAAGGCCGAGGCCGATTCTACAAATGCCTTCTAAATCCCAACAGTTTTTTTTTTTAAACGGTTGGTGGTTCTCAAACTTCAAGGACCGTCAAAACAGTCAAGGACCCCCACAATTGTATGTATTTAGCCGCGGACCCCCATCTCAGAATATTTTGTTCCAGGGACCCCTAGAAGCAAAGATTCTAGGGGTTAAAAAATGTTCGCTTTAAAATATATATTCAAAGATTTGCACACATTCTGACGATTTATCAAAAATAGCAGATCTACAAGCTCGTAGCGCGCTATGAGCTTGTATATCTGCTACTTTTGGATAGCCAAAGTGTAAAACAATGCTTTTTAGTTAAAAAAAATCAAAAAATGACACAGACCACCGTTCCCGGTTTTAATGGGTTAACTTAACGCTGCAAGAAGGGCCTTGATAGAGCGGCACATGAGGTTGCCACAGTGTCAACTGTTGCAAAACAACAAGTTTGCGTAGTTGTGTTAGTATTGTTTACTATTGCCACAGAACATTGCAAAACATGATACTCTATGTTAGCTCATTTGGTGAGTCAGTAGGAGGATGTTGAAATAGAGGCTTAAGGATCCACATTGCCGTTGCCTCAGGGAGCTACAGTAACAGGGGGTTAGAGCGTAAACTAAAAATGACTGGAATCTCCTGCCTGTCGCTAAGGGGCAAATATTTCATGTAAGGCAGACCTTCATTTCACCACGACGATCCCCGGAGGCACAGTAGCCCCCATCCATCTGTAAAGCACAGGGGAGGAGCTCACAAAAACCAGCAGAAGGCCAACATTACTGGTGAATGCGTCACTTGTAAATGGCAAGCATTTGAAAGGTGCCAAAGGTTCTGTGCAGTATTTGTCGGGTGGCTGAGAGTGCGTTGAGTCTGGCCTCTAGCGAACAGCAGTGAGCTGCTACAGTACGAGGAGCCATATTAAAACCTCCATCATCTGCCTGTTTTTTTTCCCCCCATCGTTCTCTCACCCTCAGTTATGGATGGAAACAGATGACCGGGAAATTGCACCCTGTCTGACAAATGGCAGGATGGCACCGCTCCATGGGCTGCCCACCGGCAAACTGCCGCAGCTGAAGGAAGGAGAGGACGGGGAACAAATCGCCTCCCCGCTGCTCCAATTACCGAGTGCGCTCGTCTCACAGAGGGACTGCAGTCATCTCCGTGGGAGGCGGATGGGAAAACATTGGCTGGTCCAAGGGCACATGATGACAGGGTCAAGGGTAATACGACGTGTTCCACCCATCAGCCGTCAGCCCGAATTGGTTTCTTTAACCGAAGTGAGAACTCAGAAGACAGGTGACCAACAGGTGCAGTACAGGCATAGGGCGTTGCTGCATAATTCAAGCGGCAAACTGATAATTACAGCACTGACGGCCTCATATTTAAAAATCTGCCACGTAAAATGCCAATGAGAACGTTGGAGAAAGAAGGAGAGTCAAGGATTTTCTGTCCACTTAGGAGATGATATACTTAAACCCTGCAATGGGGCTAGGCTGCTCACTATTAACCCATTAAGGCCTGAGGTTTCTCAGTGTCGAACTTATGTTAGAGTGGTTCTCAAACTTTTTCATGTTAAGGACCTCCAAAATGTACGTATTTGGCCGCCGACCGCTTCCCCCCCCATCTGAAAATATTCTGTTCCAGGGACCCCAGAAGCAAAGATTTGAGTTAAAAATGTTTGCTTTAAGAATATGTATATTCAAACATTTGCAAAAGAATATAGCAGATCTAGTGTGCCGGCACTCGGTGCCGCGCTATGAGCTTGTAGATCCATTATATAGTATGAAATTATGTTTTAAGTGGTTACAGAGATGCGTTCCCGGTCTTAATGGGTTAACTCAAGTGCTCCTTAGAGAAATGCGGCTGGGGGTTTACAAAGTTTAAAAAATAGAAAAAAAAGCTGGTAAAACAGGGAGGGGGGAGAGCGGGGGTTCTTTGTTAGATTTAAATGCCGCACTATGTTCTCCCTGACAGGCCGGTGGTAATTTATTGCCGCAGCCATTACGGTTATTAGAAAACTCACTCAGGAAGACAAATGGAGGCCTGCTGCTCGTTGGTCTTCCGTCAGCGCTGACAAGGAGATGCGGCACTCTCGCCTATTGACATTTTCACACACAACGCCAAAGCTCTGCCCACTGCATCGCAATTTAAACCTCACTGACTTAATGCCAATAAGCTAAATCATCTCTGGTACTTGGGTCTAGGACTTTTTGTTTTTTTTTCTCCCGTATTTGTTTCCAAGAGGAGGAGCGTTTCTTCTAGTAGGCAGCGACAGGGTAAAGCCTTTTGGAAGAGCCATTTCCTGGGCAGAGATTTTTGTCCCAGACTGACGGATTAAAATGAATCCCGTCATAAATAACTTCTATGACAAAGAGCCATTAAGAGAGGTCGTTAGGAGTGTCTAAATGGAAGCCATTTCTTCTGTATGACGGTGAACGGCGGAGTAGAGAGGGAGGGAGAGCGGAGGGGAGGGGAGGGGATACGAGATGGAGGCATTGGATGCCAATGTGCTTTTTCAATTTCAGCATTTCTGAGGCCTATGAGTGATATTTCACTCAGTGGAGCAGAAAGAATGACAAATGATTTCAGTTGTTTTATCGCAATTGAAAATGAAAGGTGACACGGCTATCAGTGAAGGGTTTGGCCCCACAATAACACCCTGTCCAGCAGCACAAAATACATGGATAAAAATGCACGCAGGGAAAAAAAAGGAAAAAAAGATTGCTGGTTAGGTGCAAGACTCCAAAATGTTAAAAATAAAGCCCGGACATGACGACTGATGACATCAGTTGCATCCACTATTTCCTAAAAAACACAGTGTTGATAGATGACAACACATCCACAATAAACTGATTCTGTGGATGTGACCTGTTATAATTCACACCTAGTTATTTGACAGTGATAAATCCAATCTGGAATTAGTATGTAATATTACAGTGTAATGTTGAGGTTTAGACCAGTGGTTCTCAATCAGTGGTCCGGCGACCACCAGTGGTCCTTGAGGGGGTTCCAGGTGGTCCCCGGCAAAATGATGGAGAGTTGGTAACCAAATAGACCCTTACAGATCTTTAACTCTTGAGAGCGTAAAATGAAACCAAATGGACCCTTACGGGTCCATTTGGTTTCATTGTACACTCTCAAGAGTTAAATTATTGTTAAGTCAACGTTTGTGTTATCTCTCCTATGGTACCAACACAGCATGGAATTGTGGACAAAATCGTATCCAAGACAACAAAATATCAAGTCCCAAGTCTTGGGTCTGAGAGTCTAAATCAAATGGTGGTCCGTGGCTCAAATGCCTAATAAATAATGGACCTTGATATGAAAAGGGTTGAAAACCACTGGTTTAGACTATGGAGGAGGTTTGTATGAATAACAAGAAATGTAATTGTAAAGCTCAGCGTTGTTACGTTGACACATTTGCCTATATCCCTGAGGGAACAGGCTTGACTATAAGTCGAGAGGTGTTGAGTAGCTGTGTGTCGCCGAGCTAATGGAATGTCATGTGAAGGGGAACGCTGGGGACACGAGGGGTAATGGTGATGATGACACCGCGCTGATAGCTCCCACAATAGTATGGTCGTGACATGTTTGTGCATTTGTCGCAGGGGGGGGGGGAAAGGTAATCTACTGTACAATACAGTACAAGGGGCCAGTTCCATTACCTCGTGTCAGTAGACAACAAGCCTACGGACTACGGTGTCGTGTCAGAAACATCCTGAGCATTCCCAACGACTAAAACCCCATTTGTGACTCTCATAGCTCATAATGTGGCTTAGGCTTTCCCAGTCACAAACTATAAGAGATGATTCAATTCTCTTTTTTACAAAGCAAGGATGAGAATAGATATAGACCTATATATTGTGACCCGGACATGCCCCGCCCTGGGTCTTTATTGAAGCTAACTATTGGCTCAGAAAAGGCCAAGGTTCAGTGTGAACTGGGGTTAAACCCGTGTCCCCTGACAGCTCGGATGAGAGAGATCTGCACAGTGGGAGGCACTGTAGCTGCCGTGTCAGTCTGCTAGCTAACTCAGGCTCATTGGGAGCCCGGCACGCTCCATTTAACTTCACAGGGTACCCACACCCGCTACATCTCACACGTATGCACATGCACGAGCGCGTAGGGACACACACACACACACACACATGCAGTAAGCTCCCGACTATAGTCTCTCTTACATGGCCTTGCCTCTTCCTAGGAAGCCAGTCACTCTGCCTCATTAGGGTAATTGAGACAGGTCCTCCCGAGACTAAAGAGCTGCAGAATTGCTGCCCGCTCGTGCATTTAAAAGAGCACTTAATCAAGTCCTTGTGTGTGTGTATGTTTTATTCTCGTCCTTTTTCATCATATCCCCTCCTCTTCCTGTCATACGCTTCTTTCATTCCCTCTTTTTTGCCCGCCCCCCCCCCACCCACCCACGTCAGGTCACTGACTGGGGGACACATCGGGGAGGTCTGAACATCGGAAGCCGGTGCTAATTGCCAGTTGAGGAATAACTCAGGCGTTTATTTCCCTCTGCTCTTCCCTCTGTGTGACTAGACTTCCCACCAGTCCCCATGGTGCTAAGGGAGCCTAGCTGGCCCAACAAAGTGTGTATGGGTGACAGGGGAAGAAAAAAAAAGAGCCAAAAAAAAAAAAATGCTGATGTCTGGATGTGTTGGGAGGAGGGAAGGAGGGATGGATGGAGGGAGGGAGGGAGGGAGGGAGGTAGAGATTGAGTGAGGGAGGAGAGGGAAATCCACCACCTCAGCGGTTTCTTGGAGCCGGCCCCCGCTCTAGAGCTGACAAAGACCCAGATTGCGGCCAGAGGTTGTCTCGGTCGAGGCGAGGTGAGACTGAGCACCCGTCACGTAAATAAGTCCGATTTTTAGCAATACTGCTGGGTCAGGTCAGGCCCAGATTGAGGCCAGAGTCATGGCCGGGAGAACCGCTGCTCGTACCGCCTTCCACCGCTCATCCATCTATACACAAATTACCCTGAGCATTCCTCCTTAACTCTGAGAAATAGAGCCCAGAGAGCTTTATTTCCATGCACACACACACAAACACACACACACACACACACACACACACACACACACACACACACACACACACACACACACACACACACACACACACACACACACACACACACACACACACACACACACACACACACACACACACACACACACACACAAAACACATTTACAAGGATGCTGGAGGATGGATGATCTCAAATGTGCACAAATACACACATGCATGCACATATGCACTGACGCACATACGCGCTGTGCACACGGCGGACACACACACACACACACACACACACACACACACACACACACACACACACACACACACACACACACACACACACACACAGAGATACTGGAGGATGGGAGGCATTTCCTACTATACAGTACAAGCCTAAGGCCCGCACAGACACAGACTCAAATGCTCACCCGCTGCTACAAACCAAGACAGTGGCAAGGCGGCTTTACCCGACATCTATCTAACAAAAAACAGCAGGGGAGCGAGAGAGAGAAAGCCACCAAGGACGCCCATCTCCTTAATCATGCCCGATTTCTGTCTCCCCATCTCTCTCTCTCTCTCTCTTTCTTTTCTCAAATACACACTGTTATTTTTTTACTAACCTTTTTCTTTCTATTTAATTTATCCTTGTCGTTCACTGTCTACAATACCCCCCACACGCACACACGCACACGCACGCACGCACACACACACACACACACACACACACACACACACACACACACACACACACACACACACACACACACACACACACAAACACAGCTCTCTCCCTCCTCCCGTCTTCCTCCCTGTCTTATCAGTGACAGGCTGGAAACAGGAGAAGAGATAAGGAAATTCTGGAGCCAATACAAGGTGTGGTGGTCGAACACCGAGACAGATTAGTCATTGACACATTTGTCAGTTAACAATGGCCTATGTGCAGCTAATAATGGGTAAACGGGAGCAGAAACAAATAGATGGATCTCAGCTCCCCCCCAATACTGCATTAGGGGCCATGTAGCAATAAGAAATAAATCCGCTCGCATACAGTTTGTCCCCTGAGGTGCAATGGGACAGATTACTTAGACGGAGCCACTACGGCAAGCTTAATCAGTTTCTGTCACTCAATCATTCAGCCGGAAAGACTGGTGCACACACACTAACACTTGTCTAGACACACTCACAAACTTCAAATTCTCCAAGGTCTACCTCATCGCTTGCCTGTTCTCTAACCTAATGCACAGCCAGCCTCCAGA
>NC_139957.1:25694273-25759662 GCF_963454915.1 Gymnoscopelus microlampas | reverse complement strand
AAGCATCTGAAAGTGCCCACTTTCTGGCTTCAGTTAAAACCTTTAAATAAATAGGGACACACAGATAGAAGAGAGGTACAGAAAGAGTGAGAAGGGATGGAGATAGGGGGAGAGAGTGAGGGAGGGCAAGATGTCGAGTGTTGGAAAGAGTGGTGGAAAGAAGAGAGTGAGGGAAAGAGAGCGAGAGGGAGCTGGAGCGAGGGGTGAAAGGAAGAGAGTACGGGTGAGAGCGATAGAGAGAGGAGGGTGGAAAGAAGAGAGTAAGGTAAAGAAAGAGAGAGACAGAGAGAGAGGGGGAGAGAGAGAGAGAGAGAGAGAGAGAGAGAGAGAGAGAGAGAGAGAGAGAGAGAGAGAGGATGAGAATGCGTGTGCTCCATCTTGTCTGTGTGTGGCCCACTTATCAGGCAGGCAGCAGGGTGGCCGTGTGCTTGCAGAGCCCTATTGGTTGATTCATATCACCAAACCACAGTGGTGATGATGGCACACAATGAATCAGGACCACGTGGCAAAAGGGGGGAATATATTACCCTACTACTACCTGTTAAGTGAATGGAAAACCACATAGTCTGAACACAAGCAGTTGACACAAAACACACACCGCTTCACTCACAGCAATAGTATTGTATTATTACTGTATTATTTTCAAAGCGGATCGACAATGACACCGATGTTGTGGTGTTGCCCCCACTACTATATTAAAACATTATATATTATCTGCATCTGTTTTGCACCCCGTCTGTCTGTCTGTCCCTCCAGGTGTCCATGTGTCCGTCTGTGAACAGCAAACAGCAAAATATATTTTTGAACATCTCTATAGTCATTAAAACGAAATGGGTCTTTCAGATTTTTCATATTCCATCGTGATTGGCTAAGATTGGCCTCCAAAGTTTGCAGGAGTGCTCAGTTTTGAACATAATGCCTCAAATCATGAACACAGTGTGGGATTTCCGTGAAATTTTGCACGCACATTCCCACTAGGGTTTAACATTTTCCGGGAAATAGCTAATTTTAATTCCCGGGAATTTTCAGACCTTTTCCCGGGCTTCCCGGGAATTCCCGTTAAAGGGTAAAAAAAAAAAAAAGTGCCCAATAAATGCATTTATATGTAGATACTTAAATAGACAATTTTACACGAGGTGCCCAAATGTCCCTATTGTGTCCACCTATGAACTTGCACTAATAATGACTTAATTTGATTTTTTAAAATCATATAAATATAATATATAAATATAATAGCCTGCGGAGATCTGCCCCGTTGCGCAGCGGGTGAGACAATTAACTTAACGAGGAGCTGCGCTCAAAACGCACTCAAACAATGTCAAACTCTAGCTGCTGAAATAAACGTTCCATTTGTATCATTATTGACAAGAGAATTTGCAAAAGGAATATGTATTTATTGTCCATCAGAGCGCCGGTGAGGTCACAGCTTTTCTCTACTTTTGTAGGATATTGATTTGATAGCCTAAACTTGTCATTTGTTTGCAGTTATTAATTTATATTAGGCTACTTGCTGAATATTATAAGACTCCATTTTGGGATGTTGGCTGTATGTTGTCTATTAATCTATATTTTGTTGTTGATCAAATGTGGGGTTTTGTAGTGTGATTTTGATGTGCACATGCATGCGCTGCCAGCACTGACAATCAATGAGACAGACAGTTCACTTGTTCTACTGGGTAGTTCTAGTAAAATGGTAGTTTGAACGTTCTAAAATGCAAGTGTAGGTAGGGTAGGCTACATTAATGATGATAAAAAAATCGGACCACATCGGTCTAATACTCTCTCTCTCTCTCTCCCCCCCTCTCCCTCCCTCTCGCTCTCTCTCTCTCGCTCTCTCTCGCTCTCTCGCTCTCTCTCTCTTCAGCTCTCCGGTCTGTCCTCTCTCTCTATCAAAAGCATTGCTTGGCTTGTGCGCATTTTAAGCTGGAATATAGGCTCGATCAAACCTACCTAGGCTACTGTTTATGCAGCGTTTCACTTGATGATGTTGAATCTGAACTAGTCAACTGGTGTCTACCATATTGACAGCAGAGGAAACAGTGAAATCAGCGTGCGCACTGTGCAGGGCAGGCATGGGGCATCACGGCCACTTGTGTTTTATTTTGTTCATTACTGTTACATTCATTCAGTGCGTCCCATATTGGTTCACAACGGGACGATGGGACCCTGCCCTGGTCGGCAACGCGGCAAGTAACTTTCCTAATTATAATAGTAATTCCTCCACGCTGTAGATAGGGCTTTCTACTAATTAGTATTCATTTCTAACAAGAAAAAAAAAAAACGGGAAGCCCGGGAACCGAAGTGAATTCCCGGGATGGTAAAAAAACCCGAATTCCCGGGATTCCCGCATCCCGGGAATCCCGGTGTTAAACACTAATTCCCACAAGGCAGAGAAAGAAATGCCACTTGAAAATGTTCAAATCAGCCTCATGGTAGCGCTATAACAGGCGGATTTGTGTATGCGCACTCCCTAGACTCAGGCCAAGGTAAAAGCCTTTGCCCTGCATTTTTCACATCTGCCTTTTATAGCGCCACCAGGAGGCCAACTTATGTAAAACATTTTTTTTCTCCGGTACACATGATCTAATAGTCATGTGATCAAGACAGATCTATTTGATTTCTCATATTCCATCCTGATTGACTAAGATTGACATGAACAGTTTGCAGGAGTGGCCCGTTTTGAAAATCAAATGCCGCAAATCATGAACGCAGCGTCCTTTGCACGCACATTTGCACTACGTTGAGGAACAAATGCCACCCTTTTAACATTGCCCTATTATAGCGCCTGATTTTTGCAAAACATTTATTTTTATATTACTCCTACACATTTTGTCCAAACATCACGCAAATCACCACATCAAACATTATCTCTATAGTCAAGTGATCAAGACGGATCCTTCCGATTTTTCATATTCCATCCTGATTGGCGAATTCCGAACATTGCTGTTCCACTCCACAATAACCTACCTGACCTGGGGGAGACCTGTGCTCAGAGGAGCACTTTTTCTAGTTATTGCTGTGATAGCTTTACTGTTTTTACTGTTGTTGCCTCTCTCTCTCTCTCTCTCTCTCTCTCTCTCTCTCTCTCTCTCTCTCTCTCTCTCTCTCTCTCTCTCTCTCTCTCTCTCTCTCTCTCTCCCTCTCTCCCTCTCTCCCTCTCTCCCTCTCTCCCTCTCTCTCTCTCTCTCTCTCTCTCTCTCTCGTCCCCCCCCCATTAAGTGGTCGAGGCAGATGGCCGCCCACCCTAGAGCCTGGGTCTGCCTGACGTTTCTTCCAGTTAAGGGGGAGTTTTTAGTTGCCACTGTCGCAAATATAAATACTTTGTCGGGTCTCTTCTCTATGTTAAGTGTCTTGAGACAACTTGTTGTTATTTGGCACTATAGGCAAGGCAAGGTGATTTTATTTGTATAGCACATTTCAACAACAAAGCAATTCAATGTGAGATTACACAGAACATTAAGCAAAGTAAACACAATTATACAATGACATTAGGATGCATAAAACAAAAGAAGTAAAAATCTATTACAGTGCAGAAGAGAAAGAAGAAAGAAAAGTAACTCAATCAAAGGCAGTGGCAAACAGAAAGGTCTTTAGTTGTGTTTTAAAAGAATGAAGAGTGGCAGAAGAACTGCAGTTTTCTGGAAGTTTGTTCCAGATATGTGGTGTAGAAAAAACTAATTGCTGCTTCCCCACATTTATTTTTGGTTTTAGGGACATAATGCTGACCTTTCCCAGATGACCTGAGAGGTCTGGGTGGTTCATGATATCGCACAAGATCAGAACTGTATTTTGGCCCTAAACCATTCACTATAATACATTTCAATTCTATTCAATTGAACCCAGGGTTTCAGTATCAGGACCCTTGACACCCACCCTTGAATACAGGGAAGTTGTTTTTATCTAGCAGAGGAGAGGATGGAAACCTGAATGTAATCCTGAAATTGGGGCAGCAGTAAGAACATTCGGTAGCACTTGCTATGCATCCCATGTGTATAACGTATTATACACATACGTATAAGGCATTGTAATGCTGATCATAATCCTTTATAATCACATTTATAAGAGCTTATAAATAATCATAATGCTTTATAAAAAATGTCATATATAATGACTTATAAGTTAAAGTATAAATGCATTGTATTATGCTCATAACACGTGATGATTACAGTTATAAATATTCATAATAACGTATGATGCAATCATAACACATTATACAGCATGTTATAATGACTACTTCATAATTGCTCCCCGCTTTGTAAAACTTGTTATGCAGGCGATAAAAATGTAATAATAAAATAATCATAATGTCACAAATGTTCACTTTATATTAACTTATAATCACAGTATAATGCCCTATAATGTGATAATAAGGCATTATAAACGTGAAAATAAAGCCTCATCAAATGATCATAAAGTAACAAATAATCACTTATAATAACTTATAATCGTAGTATAATGCATTATAATAATGCATTATAATAATTATACCACATTATAACAGTGATAATAAAGCATTATCAATTGATTATAATGGATTATAACTAGGGGTGTGCCGATACACTAATTTCACGAAACGATACGATACGATATTTGGCTCACAACTTCGATACGATTTCGATACGATACGATACGCACTTTTTTTATTATGAAAATATATGGAGGAGAAAAAAAGAAAATGCAAACAAATAATTCTGTTTTTGCATTATTCAGACATGCAAACTTGTAGCTTTTCAGCTACAATAGCCGTTTTGAATCCAAATAGTATGACACCTGACCCGAAAAAAAAACATGTTGTCACTCTTTTCACTTCGGGGCCGTTTGCATGCCTGATTATTATGATTGTAAAAAAATATATATCGGCACACCCCTAATTATAACTATGAGAATTAATTTGGGATGCATAGCAATTGTTACCAGTTTGGCAGCAATTATGAAGTTTATGAGTATTTATGAGCGCTTATAAATCTGATTATACAGGGTTATGAGCAGATTATAATGCCTTATAAGTATGTTCATGATGTGTTATACACATACAGGGCTGCATTGCTCATGGGACGGCCTTGCACGACCAGGAGCACGCGCAGGCACTCGTATAGATTTAAAACAACTTTAAATTCACACCTCAACAAAGTTTACAAAGGCTCCCGACTCACACCAGGTGGATTAACATAGGAATGAGCCTAGATGCATATCAATTGTCCATTGTGTGACCTGTAGTCTACAGTAGGTGTTAAGCGTCATTAAAATATAGTGCAACCACGTTCCAATTCAGCATTGCAACACTGCTACACATAGGATGCATAGCAAGTGCTACCGAACATTCTAGCATGCTGATTGCCTTAATCATTATACCAAAAGTAAATGTGAACAAAAAGTAGAGGAGAAATGTACAGTTCTGTGCACGTACAGTACAAGTCGGTTATGGCAGTGAAAAATCTGTGATACCCCCCCATCCCCAACACACACACACACACACACACACACACACACACACACACACACACACACACACACACACACACACACACACACACACACACACACACACACACACACACACGCGCGCGCGCGCACAGACACGCACACACGGACACATGGACACATGGACACACACACACACACACACACACACACAGACACACACATATGCATTTCATCATGTAAATGGGAAATGCTCAAATCGTGCAAAACAATAAATCTACAATGATGTTTTGTAGTATGCTGGAAAAGTCTAAAATTGGTAATGACTATCTGGAAGATATACAGTATGAGTGTACATGTGTAAATGTATTTGTGTTTTAAAGCTACAATCCAGGAGTTATTTGAACAAATACAATGGCAAATCTGTACGTGAACAGAATAACTAGGACATCTGCAGTGGTTGGAGGCCGTCCCCCTAGTCTTCCATTGAGAAATGTCACCCCTAGGACACTTACTGGTTGACAATGTCAGGCAGAAGGCGCATCGGATTGGAGACTTATGGTAGTTTGGATAATGTTGCAATTACCTCTCTCCATCGGGAGAGACACAACATTTATGGATTGTAGCTTTAAGCAGTCAGAAACTAGTACAATGCTGCAGCTTTTTGTCTATTTTGAGATTGGCCTATTATCTGAAAACATGAATCCAAACTACTGTTTGACGCATCTGAATAAAACATAATCTTCCATTGCCTCTTGCCATGTGGTGTGTAGTTATGCATATGCAATGTAAGCCTTTTTGGAATGGACTTTCATATTGGTGCTGAAGAGAACTAATGTGAATTCAGAAGAGCCACACCAGAGCATGGATGACAGTAGGGAGATTGATAACAAAACAATGATAAATGTTTTTATGATGGGTTTTTCCACACACCTTGGGCTGTGTGCTTGAATTAGCATGCATCCGAGAAAGAACAAAGAGCATAACAATTTGCTCTACAGAGGAAAACAAGACCAAGTTAATGAAATAGTGTTCATGGGAAAGATGACGGCAAATGTCCCCAGTGTGCACACTATTACAGCAGCATTGCAGTATTGCAAAAATGATTAAAACACTGTGTGTGTGTGTGTGTGTGTGTGTGTGTGTGTGTGTGTGTGTGTGTGTGTGTGTGTGTGTGTGTGTGTGTGTGTGTGTGTGTTTGCATGCTTGTGTGCACGTGTGCATACACACATGTACACACACATGTGTGTTTCCATTTGCCAGTCTGTGTGTTTGTGTCTGCGTGTGTACAGTGTATCCGCATGGTCAAGCACTTGTGAATGGAGAACAATTATTAATGAATCGTGACTATTTAGAGTTCTGGGCACGTGGCGATCTGGCGCTTTTGTCTTTACGGCCCTAATCAGTAACGACACATGAAGGTATTAAAATACCGGGCTGGGCCATCAAATTAATGACACACACACGGAAAAACCACGGCCCTGACCCACTGCTATTACCTGCTGCTGCAGCTCTGGGAGAGGACTCTGAATGTCCTCAGGGCTTTATTCACCGACTAAGTTCCTTACTTCCTTCCCATCAATAAACTTCCTCATAACTGCCTTTATGACTGACTGAGATCCACCTTGTAGAATATTAATGTCCTAGATGTCCAAAGTATCTTTTGAGCGGATTCGGAGTGTAGCCGCGTGACTGAGCCAAATGCTAAACCGTGGTACGCTATTTTACAGCGCAGTGGTTCGTACACTTCTACTGGCAGATGGACAAACATGCTGGCAAATAATCCAGGCAAGACAGATAACGGGAGGAGAGACAGGCAGATAGACAGAGAGGCATATGGACAATATGAGAGGAAGAGGAAATCATTGGTTTGGCATGCAAGCAGGCTAATGTGTGGGAAGAGGCTAGCAGACAAGACAGGCAGGTGAACGAACCCACTCGCCACTGCTGGAAGGGGGGGACATCGGTCAGGGGTGTAGGGGATATGATGTGACAGGACAGAGAGAGATGAGACAGAGGTTTAGGCAAGAGCCCCGTGGGGAGGAAGAAAGAAGACTATGCAACAAACCCAGAGCAGTGGTGGGGATTCACTGCAGACACGATGGTGAGATGAGAGATGAGAGAAGGACATGTTGGTCTCACTGCACCACCAACTCTTTCCCGGTAATACCAAACAGAACCCTGAGGTGGTGAGGGAAGGCTGGGGGAGATAAGGAGACTGCACGTGGCCAAAAGATACAGGTTCCAGAATCTGATACAGCAACACTGTTTAACAGTGAGGAACATTATCTAGGCGATTAGTATGTATTACAAAACGAACCCCAGGCCCCTCGGTCTTATCACAGGCCCAGTGTGAGCTTCTCTTCGTGGAAATCCATCCGGCTGCCTGTCAAGCTGTTTGTTGAAAAAAAAAAACGTAACACTGCGGATTTGTTCACAGACATGCAGACCATGCAGAGACCTGGACCCTGCGTGGCCGGAAGCTTGACCTTAACTGAGATGATAGCGGAACCATAGGCTACACCCCTACCAGCATAGACACCCTAGAGTCTAGACAGTCAGCCAGTTCATCTAATGCCTGTTATTATGCCTGACACGTTGTGAGCTTATAGATCTCCGTTGTACGACAAAGTATAAATAAGGAAATATTTAACATAAAATGCCTCTTGATGCCCTAAGAATCCACTGAGCCCGCCAGCCTCTGCATTAGCCAGGGAGACAACAGACGGGGGAAGAAAAGGACACTTTTTCTCCCCAGATGCATGCAAACAGGCGGCTTTCGCTTTCTGTTGCCTCAAATCTCACACTGAGCCTGCTGCCTGCTGCTGCCTGCGACTCTCTCAAACACTGAAGAGCTAGTTTCATCGAAGCAGCGGGGAGGCAAACATGCCAGGAACAACACACACACACACACACACACACACACACACACACACACACACACACACACACACACACACACACACACACACACACACACACACACACACACACACACACACACACACACACACACACACACGCACACACGCACGCACACAAATGAACAAGGGCAAAGGCAAAAATGCAGGCAAACTCCAAGCACTTGGTGTTCATCCAACCCCTGCTATGGAGCTGATTTATTCCGAGAGTATACAGGCATAGTGCCGAAAATGACTTAGTTCCTGAAGAGGATATTCGCTATTATCAAGTCATCCTCCTTCTCCCATCCATCCATCCATCTATCCATCTATCCAGCCATACTATCCGTCAATCTATACCGCCATCTATCCATCCATCCACCCAGCTATCTAGGCTGTCTGTCCATCCATGATTCATCCATTCTATCCATACACATCCCAACATCCATCAATCCATCTGTCCGTCCGTCCGTCCGTCCGTCCGTCCGTCCGTCCGTCCGTCCGTCCGTCCGTCCGTCCATCCATCCATCTGTCCTATCCATCAATCTATCCCGCCGTTTACCCATCCACCCATCTATACATCCATCCATCTATCCATCCATCCACAAACATACATACATACATACAGTAGGCAGGTTGTTGGTGTTGTGAGAGTAAAACTGGTGTGTAGGTGATTAGTATAAGTCTTCCTGCATGTCATCTTCAATTCCTGTTGACAGCTATCAATCAAGGCTGCGTGACAGAGCAGCATCAGAGCAGCATCAGGGATTGGTGCCCAAGGCACCAATCCCACTGTCATTCTGGAGCTCCTCACCGTAGCAGAGGTCACCAGTCACATGCTTCTGGCATGATTGTCTTAACAGGACCTTCACCCTGACGTCCCTATTTTTGGGTCGTCATTAAAGGCGAAAATCTTCGCCTATAATATTCTTCTGAAAATTTTCAGAAATTGTAGATCTACAAGCTCACAACGTGTCGCACTGTGAGCTTGTAGGTGAGAGCTTGTACTGTAAGTGAGAGAATGTGAAAGCTTGAGTTGAAAGTGGTTAAGTCTGTCTGTGGGTTTTATAAATATTTAACCAATGAAAAGTATTAACAAGAGCTTGTGACTAAATTATAACTACACTGGATCCATTGGAACTGGCCACTGCTGTGAAATGGCACAACTAGCCGCACAACTACAAAATGGTTCCAGCGCATTGTTTTCATTTGCTTCTTCCTATACGTTCTCCGGTCACATTCTCTACATTCTACATTAGCACTAGCACTCACATCAGCAGCTATGGAATAACCTCATTCAGACAGCCAAACAGGCAGGCCAAACAACCTCAGTTGGACTCAACAACAACTACAGAGATGGGTGTCAGAGTGAGAGGTGGTGAGTTACACATCTGTCACAGCGCAGCACCGTTTTGCTGAAATCAAAGAGAGATGAGGGCCTTCAAAGGACAAGCAAACTGTGTCTGAGGCAAGACAAGCACCAGTGTGCTCTGGGGATAAGGGCCAAGAGGTTATATTGCTTTTCTTCAGTGCTTTCCTTTGTTCTCCGCTGGCTTAAGAGAGAGGGTAGGGGAAATGGAGACAAAGTGAATGAGCGAGAGAAAGAGAGAGAGAGAGAGAGAACAGGTTGTTCGTTCTCCTACCATGCCGTGTGCTGGGTTGATCAAACAGTCGTTAGTGAAATTTGCTTGGCATGTCCGGACGGCGAGGGTAATGAGAGGAGGTGGCTGAAACAAAGAGGGTGCTGGGCCCTGATGTGGATCATTTCTGACAGTATATCGGCGGACTTCTTCCCAGCCTGATTATCCTGTTCTTTAACTTCTTCATTGTATTGCTGCAGGAGAGCTCTTGCCTCTAGCGTGCCTTTGACTTGGGTTGTGCTTTAACTCAGCAGAGTCCGAGAGGCACGAGCTAAAGAGTATAATAATCCCAGGTGGAATCCTAAAGAGAACACAGACGTCACCTTAAATCTCCAAGGCCCGTAAAATGTACTTATTCTGCTCCAGGTGAAAAGCAATGCAGTGGAAAGTGTCACATGCAGATCTGGCCTAAGTCCCACGTTTCACTATTACTCCACCCCCAAGAGAAAATGTTAGCCAATTTCCAAACTTTCTTGCTTTTTTTCCGGAAGGCACTTGGAAGGTTTCCCAAGTTTTGTTTTACGACACGACCATTCAGTTGTACTTTTTGACAAATGTTAAGACTACAACTTCTATACATCACAAATATGACCAGGATTTGTAGTTGGCCCTGAAAAAATACAGGCCATACATTTCGGGATCTCTGCTAGTCAGCAAAATTCAAAAGGTCAGACCAATATTATTGCCTTGGTGATTCCAACAAAAAAACAACAAAGGCCACCATTTGGCATTATTGGATTTGGACTGGAGTGTTTGTCAGATACATTGATTTTTCTCTCGCTGGTTCCCATTATGTTGATGTATGCAGTATGTGATCTGCCACATACGACCCTGGAGTGGAGTACACGATGCATGCCTAACACCGACAGATTAGACTGTTAAGGAGGACCCATTCTCCTCTGTCAAGGTCAGCTCAGCCTTATGGGGATTGAAGTGATAATGGTGAATGGATGACTTATGGATGCCCTAGCTTATTGTAACTCCCTACTTTCAGATAACTGTTTTGTTGACTGTCTTACAGTATCTTAAGCTACGGTATAGTTGTGAAAGCAATTATATTAGTCATCAAAATAATCACTAGGGATGTGAATTTCCAAAGTTTATACACTACCATAAACTACGGAGTTGATGATAAAAATGCAATCTTAATCAGTAAATTATGTTGATTAATTACCATATCAACAAACCAATATCTTTTTTTCTCCCTAAGTTTCTCCTTAATTTTAAAACTGTCTCTTCCTTCTCTGGCTTAATTAGTCCTGCTAATTTTCAGAACTATTGCGGTTGTGTCGAGTTTGACATGCATGAGCGCATTGCAATGCAAAGCAGTGGCAAATGTCTAACTCTAATTAATGCTAGTATCTATTAGCGTAATAAGCGGTTTAGCCATAAATAAATCTTTTTTGATTACTTGAGGGCCCATACAGTAAGACAATAGCCATTACAGTACATTTTACATTCAGTTATGGGGCCCAATGCAAATCTCATATGAGCGGGCAGTTTAAAATGTTGCTGCGGGCGGGAACAGATAATACAAAGCAGGTGATTACAATACAAAAGCAAAGCAAGGAGGCAAGTCTGACACAGTCTCCTTTCTTGTTTCAGACAAAAATGCAAACTGGACTTTGTTAGCTGCTACAAATGTGCAAAAGTATTTATCTACAACAGACAATTCCGGCACCTCTGGGGTGAGGTGACATACCTACTCCGTTCTCTACAGTCAAAGTAAGCTCTGCTTCAACGAGAAAACACTTCTTCCCCACATAACAAGCTACTATCGAGAAATGTAACCAGCAGTTAGCCCAGCAGCTCATTGTGTCTCTGTCCATGGTGCTGAAATGGTCAAATCATATTCTGTCTTTCTGTTTGTATTTGGCTCTAACTCTTTCCAGGGTGTTTCGCCTTGGATGGGTGGGGTTTTGAGGTTAAGGCATAGCTTCTGTGAGGTTAAGGTTAGGTTTAGGCATAGTTTATGTGAGATTAAGGTTAGGTTTAGGCATAGCTTTGTCAGGTTAAGGTTAGGGGGTCAGGGATAGGCATATTAGGGACAGCTCCTGGGCAAAACATCCAAATCTTGCAAAAGAAGGCGGTACTTTGAAGATTGTGGCGGGCAGGATCAGGTGGTAAAAAAAAAAACTACAGTCGGAATGGGAACACACACATGGGCAATAATTGTCCGAAATCCAGGGGAAGCGTGCAGCGAGCAGGATTAAGGCACAGGGCTCTACTCCATTGCTCTGCAAACACAGTAGCCATTGTAGCAGAAACCAGGCCTAACTCACGCTTACGTGGAGAAAATGGATCTAGGTCAGGGATGTCAATCTCATTTTAGGTCGTGAGCCAGACTGGTCAAAATGTGACTTAATGCCGACCAGATTACTTTTTGCTAAACTATGGTTGAAAGTCAGCGTGAGTAGCCCCCCCACCCCAACCGGCTATAACAAATGTTTCATTTTAGAAGATTTAATAGCAACCATAACTTTTATGATCAGTATAAGACAAACAAGGATATTTTGACTTTGGGAACCCCACCCTTTCCATTAATAAACTGCTTGAAATTGAAGAACATTGGCCCACACAAATGTAGGCCTATTATATAGGGGTGTGCCGATACACTAATTTCACGAAACGATACGATACGATATTTGGCTCACAACTTCGATACGATTTCGATACGATACGCACTTTTTTTATTATGAAAATAAATAGGGGAGAAAAAAAGGAAATGCAAACAAATAATTCTGTTTTTGCATTATTCAGACATGCAAACTTGTAGCTTTTCCGCCGTTTTGAATCCAAATAGGGCAATAGTGTGACACCTGAGCCGAAAAAAAACAACATGTTGTCACCCTTTTCACCTCGGGGCTGTTTGCATGCCTGATTATTTTGATTGGTAAAAAAAAAAAAAATTTTTTTTTTTTCAAAACGATATTTTTTTTTTCCAAAACGATACATATCGTCGCGAAAACGTATCGCGATATATCGCGGGACGATATATCGGCACACCCCTAACAAAAATAATTGTGAAAGTAGGTTACACAGCTGCACCTCATTTCGGCAATTCTTCTTGTTATTCATGAACCGCCCAGTTTCAATGTAATTGAAATAAAAATTTGAGCCTCCAGTTCAGGCTTTTGCTACATAACACCTTTTGTTGTTGTATAATACAATGAAAAGTCCAAAATTCATGCTCTTGATTCTCTGTCTGAACTTTCTCTCTTTTGAGTTTTGCAGCAACACCTGTCTTTTTCCCAAACATGAATCGTGTGGCGTCTGTTGCCACGCCGACAGCATGCATGGATTAAAGCAAAATAAAATCTCGCAACTGCAACGTTTTGTCAGGCCAAGTCCAAATCTCTGATTTGTGAAAACAGCATGAAAGGAATGGACCCCCCCCCCTGTCCAACACACACACACACACACACACACACACACACACACACACACACACACACACACACACACACACACACACACACACACACACACACACACACACACACACACACACACACACACACACACACCGAGAGAGAGAGTTTCATAAACAATAAGGCACAATATGCAGAATTATGATGTTTAAGTATTATCAAACCTATGTTCCTGCAGTTCTACATGCAGCCAACCAGCTGAAGAAATTATGAAATAATCCAGTCCATTGCGGTTTTATTTAAGATGCTTCTGACACATATATTCTATTGCTATGCTAATATGACCACTTCAAATACTCTTCCATCCTAAAACAACAAACAACTGAAAATAGCCGATCTACAAGCTCACAACGTGTCGCGCTGCGACACGTTGTGAGACTGAGAACTTTAATCCATGAGAATGACTCCAGTCACCCTCCAGGAACTGGGCAAGGCTGTAGAGAAAACTTTGCTGGCCCTTGTGGTGTTTGTCATAGGCAGCAGCTCCACAAACCCCTCAGTGATGGTCAAAGACCATGCTTCAACACCATGAATAAATATTCCCATTTGAAGTCAGTCATTTCGGTGCCATTGCAATAGAGAAGACAATAAATGACTTCACTTTGCCTGAATCTCTCTGACTCGTGGTCTTTTTAGCAACAATATTTAGTGAAGAGTGAAAACAGAAGGGGCACTATATAGAGCCCCAGGGAACTCTGGTCAACTAATTATATAGGGTTTAAGTAGTGTTCCTTGCAGTGCACACATACTGTGGTGGCAGTTACCTGCCCACCAATGTGCTGTACAATGGCAGATTTGCACGGAAGCATTAAGGGGATACAGACAGTAACATGCAAATGTATTTTAAACAAAACAAAAATTGACATTATTTTCCCCAAATCATTCCCCAAATCAGCAACATGGGTCGGATTGTACCCCTTCCAGCCCGCAAGCCAGCTGTTTGTCACCCATGTTTTAGCTTTTATACAGTATAACTGAAGCAAAGCTGGGCCCTGATGTAGATCTTTTCTAATAGTCATAAGATGTCTTCCTCCCAGCCTGATTATGCTGTTCCTTAACTTCTTCATTGTGTTACTGCACCAGAGCTTGCCTCTAGCGTGCCTTTGACTTGGGTAGCGCTTTAACTCAGCTGAGACTGAGAAGCACGAGCTAAAGCACATAATAATCCCAGGTGGAATCCTAAAGAGAACACGGACATCACCTCAAATCTCCAAGGCCCATAAAATGTACTTTTCACCTGCAGATCTGCCCAATGTCTCACGTTGCACTATGCCAATTTGCAAACATTCTTGCTTTCTTGGCACTTGGAAGGTTTCCTTAGATGAGTTTTACAACACGACCGTGGCGTTCAGTTGTACTTTGAAAAGAGCAAGAAAGAAAAGAGCAAGAAATTTTCATTGCATTATACACAAATGTAGAAAAACCCTGAAAATGTACAATGTCATGGGTTTGGTCATTTAATTAAAACCCAGTCTACTCAGGAACAATGCAAGTCGGTAAGGGGTCATCCCTATTCCCCGGGTCCTATGTTCCCCACTTACCTTAGGGTTAGTGTTAGGGTTTAGGGTCAGGGTTAGGGTTAGGTTCAGGGTTAGGGTTAGCCCATTGTACCCATTGTCAGAGTACCCGTTGTACCTGTCTGTCTGCCTGTGCCCCTTTTATGTCCATATATGAAGATCTCTGTGTCTATCTGTCCTTGTTCCCTTTATGCATCGTTTCCGAGTAGGCCGGTGCCCAACGGGTATATTGGATTCATCCTCCAGGAAGCATGAATGTGCTCAGCAAGTGTGATGCCAATCTGGCCATTGGATTTTGAGATATCTTGTGAGAAGCCAAGTGGAACATTTGGCTTAATGATGGCGCAACAGGAAAGGCCACAGGGTCACCTAAACCAGTAGGATTAATTTTCCGGAAAGCATAAAGGTGAACAACAAAGGGCCATGCCAATCCAATCGTAGATTTTTGAGATATGTTGCTTGGGTGGTGGACTAATGGACAAGATGACATAGGTCCTAATAATCTACTGATGAAAAATACAGAAAGCATTCCAAAACATAAAAGGGGAAAAGAGTGTTTGGATTGCTCTGCGTTTTCTTGCCCTTGATGGGGAAGGGGCAGCGTTTACAGGCCTCTGCCTAGATGTCCTCTGCATTACATTACTTACCCTATAACATAGACCTAATTAACTCCAGAGAGGAAAATGGAGCTTTGCAAGGAGCAATAAACATTCTCCATTAAAAGCCATCTAATTAGAATGCAAGCTACAGGGGTTTGAAGGAGAACATAACAAACACAGAGGCCGCTATAATTGTCAAGCAAGCTCTGAGGAGAGCAAACATAATAGACATGAATACCCCATCACCTCTTATAAGGTCATGACAGAATGCTGTGGCAAACACTTCCCTGTATCCTACTGCTGTTTCCAGGTGGCTTTTGCGTCAAGTGAGGAAAAGGTCATGGTGATTTCAGCTATTTGCAAACCTCAAAAGCCACACCATCAATTAACCTAATCTATCTGCTGGTATCAGACAGCAGGAGCATGAAGTACATGAACACTGTCTTGTGTAGTCTTACATACTCATCAGTTTCCTCACAGTTTGGCCTTTCGGTGTCTGCCAGACACAAAACTTTAGCATGTACCTTGGTAAAGCAATGGATGCTTTTGATTCACAAACCTTTTAAAGTAGAGCTATGCAGAGTACATGTACTATAATACGGTTCACATAATACAAATAATTGGCAATACTTGAAGGTTTAACGCAGTGCGGTATCAGATTGGTTGCGACTTGGCTCTATATATGACAATTATTTAAGTAGGCCAGTTCCTTTTTTGCCACTGAGCATAAACATATAGCCACTTCTCCAGACTGTGTCTTACAACTCTGACAGTAACAATGGTCCCAAATGGACCTTTATGGGTGTTTGAAATGACCCTTACGGGTCCATTTACTTTCAGTTATTTCACTTTCATTTCAGGTTTTCAGAATGTGATGGTAGTCATTGGACCCTGTACCTGCAACAAGTCACTTGTCTTAAGAAAGGTGGCCAATGGTGGGCAGTCAGATTTCCATGTCAGCTAATGTTCTGTCCATGTTAGGTCTTTGAGGCCAATTGGCTTATCAAGGGTCAAGGAAACGCAGGGGTGCAGGTCTCCAGGTCTCCACTGCGAACAACCTACTTTGAAATGACAACTGCTTACCAGAAAGGATTACACATGTTTATAGTGGTGATGATAGCCTACTGTATACTGCAGGTCCAAATCAATCTGCAGGAGATGAAAGAAGGAACGATAGACACAGAAAGGCTGCTAGTGTAAGCTTGGATCTGGATGAATGAATACTAGAAGCTTGAGGCAAAAAAAGAAAAAAGCTGCATGGCACCAATCCACATCCGTTCCAGCAGCAGAGAAACATAGTCTGCCATCCAACTGCAGAGCTTTCTCCATATTTTGCTATTTTCCTCACTTGAAAAGGCCTGCTTCACACACACACACACACACACACACACACACACACACACACACACACACACACACACACACACACACACACACACACACACACACACACACACACACACACACACACACACACACACACACACACACACACACACACACACACACACACACACACACAGCTTCATGGGCAATTTATGTATCACACTGAGCACATTATGAGCTCCTGTGGCAGGTAAATGTGTCTAGAACGACAAGGAAGATAGATTTTGACTATAAGCGCAAAAAAACGGAGCCGACAAATTCATCCCTGAAACAGCTTTCCAGACCTCTATCATGGTCATTCTCAATGAGACACCCTTCTATACACATAATAACTAACGATGCATTGATCTGTATCTCATTACTGTGGCACTTTGTTCTTTCTTACACTTTATCTGATGATTTCTTTTCCCTCTCAACCCTGTGGTGTATTTCTACTGTTTTTTTATGCCTCCGCCGGCAACAGCTGTGGCCAGAGCCTATTATGTCTTTGGGTTGTCCATACTGCACGTACGTCCATAATATGTACGTACGTATGTACATCCATAGGTTCCATTTTCGTGAACACGATATCTCAGTACCACCTTGATGGAAAGCAGTCATATTTGGCACAAACATCCACTTGGACTCAAGGGGGAACTGATTTGAATTTGGTGGTCAAAGGCCAAAGGTCAAGGTCACCGTGACCTCACCTCATTATTCCTTAAAAGCCTTCACCATATTTACCATATTAGTTTAGAGTAGACAGACAACCACGATGCATTATTATTTTTAACAGATTTTTACACATAACATTATGTGTAAAAGACACACGCGCCTTATTGTCGCCTTGGCTTTTCTCTTTGTTTGTATTTTATTTATTTATGTGTTTGTTTGTTTCTCCCTCTATGCTACTGTGTCTTTGAATTGAATGTTGGTAAACCGTTTTACAGCTAAACTATTCCCTTTTCCCTTAAGAGGGGAATTTCTTGTTGGCCCACCTTTGTAAATAAACTCTGTGTGTGCTTAAGTGACCTGCCTGGTTGAATAAAGGTCAAGCACAGAGCGGTCCTGCAGAGGTTGGACAGCATGAGGGAGAGAGTTACGGCCAAGGGGGCAAAGCCACCTGCTCAGTGCTGATGATGCTATGTGGGACAAGGAAAATAAGAGTCCTAATTTATAGCCTACTCCATCATACGATGGTGTCCCTGGGGCAAAAAATAGCCGATCTACTGTACAAGCTCACAGCGCGTTGCGATGCGTTGTGAGCTTGTAGATCGTATGACTAAGTATTAAGTATTATACGGCTTAAGCCATTCAATCCGGGAAAGCATCTACAAATGTCTTCTAAATCCTACGTTTTCTGAAAAGTATGTTGCTATAATATCAGTGGTTCTCCAACTTTTTCATGTCAAGGACCACCCAAAATTATATGTATTTGGCCGCGGACCCCCATCTCAAAATATTTAGTTCCAGGGACCCCCAGAAGCAAAGATTTGAGTTACAAATGTTCACTCTAAAAATATATATATTCAAAGATTTGCACAAATGTTTTTTTCAAAAATAGCAGATACAATACAAGCTCGTAGCTCGGCACTCTGTGCCACTCTCGGTATGTCTGCTATTGTTGAATAGCCAAAGTATAAAATAATGGTTAAAGTGGTTCAAATCTAAAATGACAGATGCTTTCCCGGTCTAAATGGGTTAAGACATGGAGGTCACGTATGCTAGTATGGAGTCTCCATTTTTCCCCCTGGGGTTGATCAGTTGCACTGGGGAAGGAGGGGTGATGGTGGTGGTGGTGGTGGTGATGGTGGTGGTGGTGGTGGTGGAGGGTGACGAGGAACACACGAACGTGAGAATGCTTGTTGCTCGGCTCAATTGTAATCCCAGAGGCCGAGCAAACGGTAAATGAGGTGTGCTTGTACAGAAACGGTCTATCAGGGCCGGCTAGGCACAGCAATCTTACAGACCCACGGCAGCCATGCACACTGAAGCTGAGGCTGGGATCACGTGCGTGTAGCCTGCATCGATTTGCCCTCTCAGGTGAACTGTGCAATACACTGTCTTTAAAAGGATCATGCTTGTATTCTCTCATGTAGCGTGTAGGACACAGGGAGCAGAGGCATACAGAAATGTGTAGAATCTCTCATCCGATGGATTCCGATGGAATCTCATAATGGAACATATATACTGTGCGGAGATCAGATCTGCAGCTTGGCACTTAAGACTTTGGGGGAGGGGGGGTCCTCAGAGCCATGCATTTATTGCACATTTGCTTTCCCAGCATGCGATAGCAAATACGTAATACGTTACAGAATACAGATGAGCCACAGCAATACCCGTGCATGTTAGTAACAGGTTACAATAGTCATTCTACTGTATAGTTCAGAGAAAGTGGGTAGTTTCAAAGGGAACCACCAGTATTACATGCTGTTTACTATTTTCTATAAAGTTATGGCACGTAGTATACCCCGTGAGATTTGGAACACAGAGATGCAGTAAGCTACAATAAGTAATCGGATCAGTTCAAGCCAATTTATGTATTCCTCTCCTCAATCAGACTGCATTTACATTCAGAGGTTGTTGTATGCGTTTTTGCTGTGACATTCAGAGATGCAATCATGGCTGTCAGTGGCAAACAACACTCTGCAGATGCTAATGCTCTCGCTCTAAAATCCATGTTATTCTTTGTCACCCAATCTGGTATAAGCTTCTGACACAGAAAATAACAGCTTTTGTTCTTCCCTCTGCCTCACACACTAGGTGACGACCTACCACTAGAATATAAAATGCCTTTTTTTCTTTCTTTGTTTCTTTCTTTTCCCTTTCTTTAAAAGCTGAGAGATGAATCAACAGGAAAAGATGGAGGCCGTTTCAGGGGCCTATGGTATTGATTCAGTTTCTATGACCACAAATACTTTACAGCATAATAAGCCTATGCTTCAAGTCCCCGTACCCTTTTAAGGCTCCAAATGGCCTTGTCGTTATCTACAAATCACAGCTCTCAGCGACGCTGCCCCATCCAGAGCGATATGTCAGTGACCACAGGGGAGAAAAAAAAAACAGAGAGGCAACAGACAGAACCCAGCCTCCGAAAAATGTAATGGTTTTTGTTGAGGATTTAGCCAGCGGTGCCTCCAGCCATAGCGAGATCCTCTGGAGACATGGTGAATATTGAAGGGCTTAGCCAGGGCCCTTCCGCCTCGACACTCCTGACAGGAGATTTGTTGATGACCTTCAAACGATGAGGAGGAAGTCAATGATGGCTCTGATCGCCCCTTCAGTATCGCTACCCGGCCCGGACTCTACACTCCCTGCATGCTGCTGCTGTCATCATGACGGCGACGCTGCTCTTTCCAACAGCATTCATCACTTAGATCTAATTATTTTAAGTGTGCCGCAATTGTGAGGAGGTGGCAGCAGCCTGTGCCCGCGTAAGGTACTTCCCCCCAACTGATAGAAAGAGCTAGTTAAAACTGTTGGCATCAAACTCCCCGAGACTGGACAATCGGCATGGGAGAGGCTGTAAAGAAAAGATATGGAAGTGAGAGCCAGGGGAATGCTGACAGGGCATATTAGGCTCACACGTTACCTGAATTCATATGTCGAGCTACTGCTGACTATTGATGCAACTTCTGATGCAGTGCGCTCGTCTCACCATGAACCAGGCCAATGCTGTCAACAAAACCACATCAAAACAAAACAAAACGCAGAAAAACAAAATATCAAAAATGCCTTAGACTTCAAAATATCCTCTGAAAGACTACGGCAACCTTGTATTTGGAGCCCTACTTTTGAAATTATAAAAATAACAATTCTTCACAGGCCACCTGTCTGTGTTTCCTCCAATAGAGACATGTAATCTAATGAAAAAGCCTGCTGGTTGGCTCTGAATAAAAAAGGAGTGGTTGTAAAATAACTGCCTAAGAAACAAGGGGAAAAACAAGAGCTTAAGAATGCCTCTGTCTATCAAATGAAGCGATAAAACGATCTGTGACATCCTTTGTTGTGTACTCGCTGCAGGGGTGCAGCAGTTAATCGAACTAATTGATTTAATATACAATAATAGCTAAAACAACCATATCTACAGGCTCACAACATGTTGAGCTTGTATTCTAATACGCTTTTTAAACTATGTTTACATTGCGATGCAACACATTGTGAGCTTAGTTAATTGCAAATTGTTGTGAGCTTGATCAATTCTTTATGCTATTTTTGCAACACTGTTGTACAAAGTATAAAATTGGGCTTATAAAAAAATAACATTTTAAAAAATCAATTAGATTTATTTCATGCAGATGAATTGATATATAATGTTTTTAAATTATACTCCAAAAACGCACTTCTAGATTATTTGATTAATACAAAAAATGTATGATAGAATTATTGCTAATTAGATCATCAATAGTTGCAGCCCTAACTAGCTGTAATACCTTCGCAGAAGGGTGCCACGGGAAAGTTGAAAACAAAAAAGGGTAATGTGCATAAATGCATATGAGCATCTGAGAATAACCCTGCATATTATGCAGCTATGAATCCAAGATTGAGACTATAGGCCAGGACAACTTTACCCTTCTCCTATACCCCTTTGATTGAAGAAAAAGATACACAACCTCCTGACCTTCTGCTGACCTGGTGTGTTTGTGAGTCGCTACTCAATTTTCAGCAAGGAGAGTGATCTATTTCAGTACAGCGGTGGTAGCCGATTCATATTATAATGATTCAAAATAAGAGAGCAATATTATAAAGGGCTCTATTCAACACGGGTTTGGCTGTAAAAGACCACAAAGAATCATTTTCCATCCTTTCAATGGCACACGTTGCTGTCTGAATACATGTCAAAGAAAGGCTCCCTTTCCAAAAGAATCCCTTTGCAATGTTTGCCAACTGTGGCCTCCTTCAAACACACTGAATATCACACAAATAACATGAATCCCAATGGAGGCTTAGTTCATCAGCAGTTTACAGTCTGATGCTTCGATCCTCTATGGTCTACCAAATCAGCTAGAATGTCAGCTTCTTTACTTTGTACACAGACAGCAATATCCTGACTGTTAATGTTTTACGTTAAAGGACAACGTCACCAATTTTAACCCTATCCTCATATGATTATTGGTCCCCACTGACAATATGGTACCATTTTGTCTACTCTGTCTGGTTTGGTCATTTCAAAATGTTTTATTTATTTTTTTATTAATGCGACAACAATGGCTTCTATTATAGCATAATAATAATAACTTTCCAGGAATAGAAAGCCTGCAGTTTCTATTAACTTGGATTCCCCATCGATGATGTCACTGGTAGGCAAAGACAGAGAAAAATGGTACCATATTATAATGATCACGAGTGAGGACGTCATAGACTCTCCTCGACTCCATATTTGGGCATGCCCGACACAGAAGTCAATATATGGGCATAAAAGAAACACAGACAGACGGATACAGAAATCTCCATATATGGTACTCTGACAACGGGTACAACGGGTATCGGGTGGGCCATGCATTTCCAACTTGCTTTGTTCCCCACTTGCATTGTTTTCGAGTAGGCCGGTGCACCGGTCTAGTACGGCTCAACGGGAGGAACCTAGGAGCATACACAAAAAGCCTTATCTATAGAACTAACTCATGAGAATTTCTCATCTTAACCTATTTTCCTGGCACCACAAAGACAGTTTTACTTGACCAATCAATATAGTCCAACGATAAAGACAGATGTGCTGCAGTATCTGGGCCTATTACCCATTGCCGATCCATCTTCATTTGTGCTGAAAGGAGTCAGACCAGACTTGAGTACCTTTGGAAATGAGCCTCCTCTTCTACTGTAGGCTACATAAATTCAAGGTCTAGCATGACAACAGCTCTAGCATGATCAGGGACCAATTTGACTTTATAGGTACACACACTACAGTAAAATCCTCCGTGTTAATTTAACTCTGAGAGTGGACCCTTGCGGGTCCATTTGGTTACATTAGTACAATATCAGAGTTACAAATGGATGAATAAACACTGAGGATTTTACTGTGAATATGTACTACAGCAAGACAGGAGGCACCAACATGCAGGCAGACACTCATTTTAACGTAAATGCATGACCTGTTTAGATAGGAGGATAAATAAATATGAGGATAAGGTTTTTGATGGGTTGACATACAGGGTTTCCTATGAACAAAATAAAGGACGATTTTAACCACAAAATGAGGGCAAAATATTTGTATAGTTTTCTTAACATCCAAATTTTGAGTGAGCTGACTTGCATTCTGGGTTTCTATAAGGCTCTGGAAGTCTTGTTTCAGCCTGCAAAGGTTCTTGTATAACTTTAATTGTCCTCAAACCCCGTCATTGAATGAAACAGGTGTCCCATTGGTAACTTCACTATTCAAGCTTATTCAAGCAAAACCCTAGGTTTACAGTGCTTGCTCTCTCTAACTCACACACTCTCTCTCTCTCTCTCTCTCTCTCTCTCTCTCTCTCTCTCTCTCTCTCTCTCTCTCTCTCTCTCTCTTTCTCTCTCTCTCTCTCTCTCTCTCTCTCTCTGTCACTCACAAATACAGATAGTCAATGAATGGAAAGATAATTATGCTTAGCAAGCCATCCTATTATTTTCTTTGTGCTGTGCCACTCTATTTCTCTGGGCTATTTACTCTATTTTCGTGATGCGTAAAGATAATAAGCTCCGCTGAATAATGAAAGTAGACAAAAAAGCAAGACTGAGGCCAATATTCACATTCTTCTCTCTCTCACTCACTCACTCTGTAGCCTAGTTGAGGCCTGGTACATGAGGGCCAACTGCATGGCCAAGCAAGGCTAAACTTGATGCTGCCCTTGCTTGACACCTCATGTATTTGTTGTCAGGATGTTGATGACTTTAACCACTTAAACAACCCCATATTGTTGACCGGAGTCCCTCAGGAATCTATACTAGGGTTATTGTGGGGAAAGCTTTCGCAGAAAATAGCAGAAGCTCATTCTGAGCTTGTCGACTGCAATTCTTTGCAAAAGCTTTCCCCACAAATACGGATGTTGGGGTTCAGTGGTTAAGCTGGAGGGGAAAAAAGCACCTCTGTGACTCAGAGAGAGTTGTTTGATACGTGACCTCTGGCACATTAAACAGTTTTGAAGCCAAGTTTTTGTCTAGCAGACAATTAGTGTGCAATTAATTACGTCAGAGGATGCTGCCAGGTGTCGATAAATGTAGTTGGAACAGACTTTTCCCCGAGTCACCTAACTTGACATGCTCGCCAACTCATAACAATTTATACATACATGGACGTCTGCAACTATAGTGCACACTGGGTTTATCAATTTAACTCATAATTAATAGACATATGTGGTGGCATTTACTTTAAGAACAAAGTTTGCTAAAAACGACACACGTTTGCTGACTTTAACAGCGTCAGAATTGACTTACCACAGAGTTCTTCATAGTTGACTTGACGGTGAAACCTTGTGTTTTCAGCTCCATGCTGTTCTTGGAGAGGTGCAGTGGTCTCATTCTGCACGTGACGTGGGAAATGGAATTACGCTTCAAACCGTAAACGTTTTCTAAATGAGCAACCTAATGTAGTGCTGCTAACAAAACATGTCGCCTGGTGTTTGTTAGGGACGGGTTGCTATGGAACTTCCAACACGGAGGCGCTTTCGCCGGGTCTAATGTTATGGTTGCTGTGTGGACCATATCCCTGAGCCGTTGCCGTGGAAACCCCACGCCGCGCGCGCCACTGCTGAAAAGAATCACTAAAGGTAGAGTTAATAAAACTTAAAGATATATATAACCTTAAACTCATTCTCAAAACCCTTCTCACTGCCAAATGTCAGTTAATTCTGCTAGATTTAGCAGATAATGTTTTGTCTATATTTTAAAACTGTAAAGGGATATTCACTTTCAAAAAAACTTTGGGTCATTTTATCGTCTACTCTGGTGTTCTCAGCTCCGTTCCGTCAGCAACTATAGGACATCCGGTTTTGGAGCTAGCAACTATAAGGTTTCCGGTTGCCTTCAAAATAAGATCACGAATGTGTACTGTTTTTTAAAAGACACAAATGTATTTTAAAAATACATTTATGATGTACGTCTTTTAAATGGCACATACTAGAACACTTCTAATTGCTAATTTTATTTTTATAGACACAAATGTATTTTAAAAATACATTTACTTTAACTGGATATTCATTTGTGTTTGTTACATATGTATTGTTTTTGAACTGTTTGTCCATTATTGTAATAATGCTGCCTCTAGGCCAGGTCACTCTTGGAAAATTATCATGATATAATATTGTTTATTGCAGAAGCAAATAAACAGTGATAAAAGTAACAACAAAATATGCTACAAATAATAATAGTAGATCAGTGCAGGTGCGATTTTAAAAAATAAAGCAAGGGGGGTTTATAAAGTTGATCTCACCTATTTAAAAACTAAATTACAATACAAATAAGAATGTAATCAGAAAAATAAAAGTGTGTGTGTGTGTGTGTGTGTGTGTGTGTGTGTGTGTGTGTGTGTGTGTGTGTTCGTGAGAACTGTTCCATAACTGAGCGCCCCTGAACTTGATAGAAAATTGATACAGACCAGTAGGACAGAATGTTGGTGAGAATTGAGAGATAATTTGTAAAAAAAAACAACAGGCAGGCCGTCCAGTGCGGCCAGAGATGTAAGAAGAAAGTGCCGTTTTCAGAAAACAGTGGACACTGGAAAGGCGCCGGCGGACGCTGCCAACACTTCTGACATACGCACTCGTGCGGGGACAAATGCCCTACAACGCCACACTCTCGGATAAGCCCGAGAGGTGTAAAAAAAAGTGTGGCAGACTGTCCGGTGAGGTCAGAGGTCAGAAAAGTGCCGTTCTCAGACAAAAGTGGACACTGGACAGCTCGATGAATGTTAGGGACCAAAAAAAAAGTCACTACAAAGTACTACCGAAACGAAAAAACAATTTTATAAAAAGTGCATTCAGGTATTATGAATCAATGAATTGAGTGCTAACATGTAATGTAAACATACACAACAGGACAAAGGTGAAACAGTAAGCACAGCGCTGCAGGGAATCGAACCCTGTTCCCAGTAGAAACCAGGCGTACCGACTACCAGCGCTTGTTTGCCATGTTGACACCATATTGCATACTTGCATTAAAATGAATGAAAAGATATGAATAACTATATTTATGAATCATTACAATTGTCTAATGGACTGTTGTTAGATTTAAGCCCAAGCTGCAGGTTACAGACAGCCCAGTACACAATTATACAATCCCAGGTCGATCTAAAAACGAATGTTACATGATTTAGTGGCGTTTCTGTGGAAAATAAAGGGCACTTTACCTGGATGATGATAATGATGCTGCTGCTGCAGCTAATGCTGCTGCTAGTGCCGTGACCACTGCAGCATAATAATAACTGTCAAGTTCTTTCACAGTTCAGCTCCAAACCCAAGACAAGGACACAACTCAGTCTCAAACTCAATCAACTCCTTTATTTTTTCCAACTCTTATATTTCATTTTGGTTGGCTTCTTTTCGTTGATTGGTCAATCATAGTCAGGTTGTAAACCTTAAAAGACAGAGAAAACAAGGTTTAACAACATTGCCGTTTTACAACAAATTAGGGTATTTATTAAACAACTTAGGGTTTTCAAATAATACACGTTTTAAAACAATAAATGTTTTAAAACAATAAATGCTTTAAAACAATAAATGTACTTAGTTATTTTACACCACTGGTGAATTCAGATCATTTATAACATGAATTTGTCCTGGGTCACAAAAGCCAACAGGGACAAAACATTCTGAACACAGTATCTCAGGACATGGTGATGGAAGGTGCAGTGCATTTCTTGCAGGTGATGGGAGAGGATTGGTGAACTGATTAGAAAAAAATAAAATGCATGCAGTAATGCATATTCATTTCAACCTGTACCTCCCCCCTCCTATGACACATTTTAACACTGCTGCCCCCCATAACAATGTAACCAATCAAGTGCTAATAAACCAGGGAAATGTAAATGCAACGCAAACCATGAGCAGGGCACCACAGGGAATCGAACCCTGTCCTAGTAAAACCAGGAGAACCAGACCAGCGCCTTATTTTGGTTTTTTTGCGTTTGTTTTTTTTATGACGCGAATGACGCATTTTATGACGCGAATGGCGCAACGCAAGTGACCTCCCTAACCAGCAGCACCCTAACCAGCAGCAGTAAAGAATTAAAAAAAGTTCCTACCTTCCAGCCATCTTCACTGCACACGCTGCAGCAACAGCATCATAGTTCCTACCTTTCTGCCATCTTCACTGGACACGCTGCAGCAACAGCCATAGATATAGAAACCTAGATCGTCACAGCGGATCATCCGTTTCCATCTGCGTCTTCTTCTGTCACTCCAGCCACCTGCATGTCCTCAAGATGTCTTCTTCTGGTCAACTTCAGATTCTGGAAAGAAAGACAAAACAGTTCAGTTGTGTAGGCCATTGTTTTCTTTTTGTTTTGCGTTGGCGGATTTCTTTTGCGAATGGCACATTTTATGATGCAACACAAGTGACCTCCCTAACCCTAACTAAGAGCAGCAAAGAATTTGAAAAAGTTCCTACCTTCCAGCCATCTTCACTGCACACGCTGCAGCAACAGCATCATAGTTCCTACCTTTCTGCCATCTTCACTGCACACACACTGCAGCAACAGCATCATCGTTCCTACCTTTCTGCCATCTTCACTGCACACGCTGCAGCAAGAGCCATAGATATAGAAACCTAGATCGTCACAGCGGATCATCCGTTTCCATCTGCGTCTTCCTCTGTCACTCCAGCCACCTGCATGTCCTCAAGATGTCTTCTTCTGGTCAACTTCCGATTCTGGAAAGAAAGACAAAACAGTTCAGTTGTGTAGGCCATTGTTTTCTTTTTGTTCTTTTGCGAATGGCACATTTTATGACGCGAATGGCGCAACACAAGTGACCTCCCTAACCCTAACCAGCAGCAGCAAAGAATTTTAAAAAGTTCCTACCTTCCAGCCATCTTCACTGCACACGCTGCAGCATCAGCATCATAGTTCCTACCTTTCTGCCATCTTCACTGCACACGCTGCAGCAACAGCATCATAGTTCCTACCTTTCTGCCATCTTCACTGCACACGCTGCAGCAACAGCGTCATAGTTCCTACCTTCCAGCCATCTTCACTGCACACACTGCAGCAACAGCCATAGATATAGAAACCTAGATCGTCACAGCGGATTATCCGTTTCCATCTGCATCTTCCTCGTCACTCCAGCCACCTGCATGTCCTCAAGATGTCTTCTTCTGGTCAACTTCCGATTCTGGAAAGAAAGACAAAACAGTTCAGTTGTGTAGGCCATCGTTTTCTTTTTGTTCTTTTGCGAATGGCACATTTTATGACGCGAATGGCGCAACACAAGTGACCTCCCTAACCCTAACCAGCAGCAGCAAAGAATTTTAAAAAGTTCCTACCTTCCAGCCATCTTCACTGCACACGCTGCAGCATCAGCATCATAGTTCCTACCTTTCTGCCATCTTCACTGCACACGCTGCAGCAACAGCATCATAGTTCCTACCTTTCTGCCATCTTCACTGCACACGCTGCAGCAACAGCGTCATAGTTCCTACCTTCCAGCCATCTTCACTGCACACGCTGCAGCAACAGCCATAGATATAGAAACCTAGATCGTCACAGCGGATTATCCGTTTCCATCTGCATCTTCCTCGTCACTCCAGCCACCTGCATGTCCTCAAGATGTCTTCTTCTGGTCAACTTCAGATTCTGAGAAGACAAAACAGTTCAGTTGTGTAGGCCATTGGTTCTCAGTGTGGGGGTCCCGGGACCCCCAGGGGGTGTTAATATAGCATCACAATAATTTTAACCCTTTATATATTTTGGCTGTTCAAAAATAGCAGATATACAAGCTCAGGCCAGCACCAAATACCACGCTATGAGCTTGTAGACCTGCCATTTTTGAACAAAATCGGTGTGTGTGTGATAGATATATACACACAGATTTTGATATATATATATATATATATATATATATATATATATATATATATATATATATATATATATATATATATATATATATATATATATATATATATATATATATATATATATATATATATATATATATATATATATATATATATATATATCCTCTTTTTTAAGCAAACATAACAACTCAAATCTTTGCTTCTGGGGCTCCCTGGAACCAAATATTTGAGATGGGGCCAAATACATTTAATTTTGGGGGTCCTTGAAAGTTTGAGAACCACAGGTGTAGGCCTACAGGGTCACATTTTGGAAGCCGTCACTACAATGCTTATAGTCTGTTCTGGTTTCAGAAATTACTAAAGACAGGTAGTAGTTCACAAACATTTACATGTCAAGGACCCCCCCAAAGTCATTTGTATTTGGCCACAGATCCCATCTGAAAACATGTGCCAGGGACCCACATACAAGATTTGTGTTAATAATATTGTTTGTAATACAACACACATCTTGTAGCCTTACAGGGTCCCTGTCATAGGAGAGTCCTTGATATGGAAGAGGTTTGAAAACAACTGACTGAGTTGGTTTTAGTAGTTGTAGGCTATAGCTTAGGCTATAAACCCAATTCTTAAACAATAATGTTAAATAGTCAGGCTAAAAAGATGTAATTTTCATATCATTCAAACAGTTTGTATTTACCTGCAGCAGGGGGACAGGTTCCATTCTGAAGTGATCCACCCTGGCATCTCTCACCTGCCTTCTATTTATATCTAATAAGCACTGCTCACATCCAGTCAATCAACATAATGATGATTGACTAATGGTGTGTGTGTGTGTGTGTGTGTGTGTGTGTGTGTGTGTGTGTGTGTGTGTGTGTGTGTGTGTGTGTGTGTGTGTGTGTGTGTGTGTGTGTGTTCTTCGTGTGATTAGTGGAAGGTAACTGGGGTCTTGTTTTTCAAGGCACAAGGACCCCTGTGTTAGTGAGCGCTACCTACTGGGCTGGCAGCATTCCAATAATTTAACAGTGGGTAGCAATATTCAATAAATCACAAGTGTGAATAAACAAGCTTAGTTTGAGAAGAACAGTGGGCAGCAGACACAGCAGCACCCAGAAACGAGTATTGGCTTCAATGCCTCGGCTGGACTTGAACCTGTGGCCCTGTTTGCAGATACCACAGAGGTGTTCACCAACTCCACTGCCCTACAGCACCACCACACATTTACACATCCTTTCTTTTAGTAATTTTAAGTGTAGTTCCTGGATGTTAAGTCTTCAAAACATGCTTCAGAGTAAAGGAGCAGGAGGATTTGAACCCACGACTTTTGGATCATGTAGACAATGTTCAGCACAGTGAGCTGAGCTACCATGCTGCCAACTCATCCAGACCAGTTTGTGTTCTGCTTTAAGTGACTACTAACAACGATACAAACAAAATACAGATTTTTGTTTTGGTATATTGTGCTGTTGCTTGTCTAGAATCTCTAGGTGTTTGAATGTTTATGGAGCACAATGGAAACAAGCCTCTGGCTTTATTGTGAGGAATCCATCCAAGTACAATAGTTAATTGAGTTCGGATTCTCTCTACATAATGGCAAAAGGTCCTGGGTTCAAATCCTACAAATAGCAGATCTACATGTTTAATTCATTGTATAACTGTACGTGCTTTTTGCAAACTGTTAATAAAGTATTCAATCAATCAAAACAATCTTGAAATAATTGTGACAAAGTTTTAATACTTTTGAAAGTACTTTCTTTGGGGGCCCCCTGGCATAAAATCTCTTCAGATGAGGGTCCGCAGCAAAATACAATTTGGGGGTCCTTGATATGAAGAATTTGAAAACCACTGTGTTGTTCAAAGGAGTGGCCATAGTTGAATGGGTAGAGAGCCTGTCTTGTAAACAGAAAGCCCTGGATTCAAATCCTGGGCCTGGTGATTGTGTCCATGAGATAGGCACTGAGTTCCTAGCTGCTCCTCTGTGGGTGGCCAGGGACGTGCACAGATAGACTCTAGGTGGTGCTAGAGCACCTGCCCTCTTGACCAGAAGTGCCCTTTTGAAAAAAAGGGGGAAAAAGTGTTTTTTTTCTTTCAGTTTACAGCAGGGGTCTTCAACAGGGGGTCCAGGACCCCTAGGGGGTCCTCAGAGTTACTACAGGGGGTCCGCCAAATCTTTATGTGATATGATTTTTCTTTTTACCATAACCACTCGAAACCTAGCATCCCTTTTCTGAGGAGAACTTTAGCCAAAAATAGCAGAGCGTCCGTCCGTCCGTCCGACAGACAGACAGACAGACAGACAGATATAGATCTGTCTGTCTTCTTTTTGACGTAACCATGGTAAATATACAGCTTGCATAATGTTAATAGCCTAATATAATAATATAGCCGATCATGATTATGTTTATGTATATATTATATTATATTTAATTATATATATACACACACAAACACACACTTTTATTTTTAAGTCCTAAATCTACTTCCGCTTCTGGTCTAGTCTTTACAGTATCTTTGAAATTAAGATCGAGAAATGAAAGAATGAAAAAGCAAAACCCTGTTTTCTTACGTTTCATTTTTTTATTTTTATTGAAGAATGAAAAATGAAAGACGGGAGCGAAACGAACGTAACTTGTGTTAAAATGAAGAATGAAAAATGAAAAACGGGAGCGAACAGGAGCGAAAGAACCGACACGACCCTAAATGAAAAATGAAAAATGAAAAACGAGCGCAACGGGCGGTTTTCTGTTCGTGGTTTTCAAAAGAAAATCCAGCTGCCAGAACGTACACGGACCCAGAACCCCACAATTTTTAACATTCACAATTATAAAGAATATAAATAAAGAATGAAAATAAACTTTTAAGTGCATACTTTTAGTGGCATGTCTATTACATCATGTGTACCTACCAGTTTAATATCAGGCAATGGATGTGGAGCCATTTAAAAATGTGAGACATTTTCAAAGAGAACTCTGGAACTAATCTGAACAAGAATCAAGAGGGATTTATTTGTCACTTACTCAAGTAGCAGTGAAATGTTGAGACCTGTTTCTACAGAGACTGTGATAACACAACCAAACAAAATACATCAGTAACAAGTAACAATACTGATGTAATGAAGTAGAAATAAAAATATAGATAACACAAATAAAATTAAAGTACAGATGGAATGGCTGGTATGATAAACCTTGTGCGTCACAAGTGCCACGGCAAATAGCTGTCTCGTGTCCAGCATCCAATTTGTAAAGGCTATGCACTGAAAATGGCCTTTTTCTGACCCCTGACCTCACTGGACGGCCCGCCACTTTTCAAAATACACCTGTTTGGCTTAGCGGGGAGTGTGGCGTTGTAGGGGAGGTGTCCCCGCACGCGTGCGTATGTCAGAAGTGTCGGCAGTGTCCGCCGGCGCCTGTCCAGTGTCCACTTTTGTCTGAGAACGGCACTTTTCTGACCTCTGACCTCACTGGACGGTCCGCCACACTTTTTTTTTACACCTCTCCCGCTTAGCGGAGAGTGTGGCGTTGTAGGGGAGGTGTCCCCGCACGCGTGCGTATGTCAGAAGTGTCGGCAGTGTCCGCCGGTGCCTGTCCAGTGTCCACTTTTGTGTGAAAACGGCACTTTTCTGACCTCTGACCTCACTGGACGGTCCGCCACACTTTTCTTTACACCTCTCCCGCTTAGCGGAGAGTGTGGTGTTGTAGGGGAGGTGTCCCCGCACGCGTGCGTATGTCAGAAGTGTCGGCAGTGTCCGCCGGTGCCTGTCCAGTGTCCACTTTTGTGTGAAAACCGCACTTTTCTGACCTCTGACCTCACTGGACGGTCCGCCCACTTTTTTTTACACCTCTCCCGCTTAGCGGAGAGTGTGGTGTTGTAGGGGAGGTGTCCCCGCACGCGTGCGTATGTCAGAAGTGTCGGCAGTGTCCGCCGGCGCCTGTCCAGTGTCCATTTTTGTCTGAAAACGGCACTTTTCTGACCTCTGACCTCACTGGATAGTCCGCCACACCTTTTTTTTACACCTCTCGGGCTTATCCGAGAGTGTGGCGTTGTAGGGGAGGTGTACCCGCACGCGTGCATATGTCAGAAGTGTCGGCAGTGTCCGCCGGCGCCTGTCCAGTGTCCACTTTGGTCTGAGAACGGCACTTTTCTGACCTTTTCTGACCATTTATCCATTTAGACAAATTATTAATGTTTAAAAAAACACAGAAAAAACACAGAAACATAATATGTGTTGTAAAGCTTCGTTTAAATGATTAATTTGTAGTTTTAATGTGCAAATTAACCGTTTTTCTACTTTATTTTTATTTTTAGAGGGTACTCTTATTCTGAAGAGATCGTCCACCGGAAGTCTTATAGTTGCTCCGTTATAGTTGCTTGCTGACTGAACACAGCCGGTGTTCTCACCCTGCCCTCCTAATACGCGAGGGGGCCGTGTTTTTTCTATAACTTTTTCATTTTTTTCTTTTTATTGTATTTAATTTTTTTCATTTTCCAAAAAAAGTATTAAAAATAAATGAAAAAAGTCATCGAAAAAACACGGCCCCTCGCGGAGGACGGCAGGGTGAGTCACCAGAACCAAGGACGGGTGTTTTTGGTGAATCTAACATGTTAAAAATGGAGTTTGAAGTTATAATGGGTTTGTATAGGAAGGGGGCGTGCCTGATAAAATGAATATCAAATATCTAAATACTGAATCAAACAACTTAAAAAACGGTCTGGGGGTTCACAAAAGCCTGCGTAGACGTAAAGATTAGTTTTGGTGCTTTTCACCTTTATTTTGATGGAGAGAGAGACATGTTGAACTTGGGAATCAAACCCAGGACACACTTACTGTCAGGCATCAAGGCTATACATGTTTTAACCACTTGGCCATCGGCACCCCATATAGGTCTATCTTTAAGGTTGATAATGTAACCAACTCCATGTTTGCATGTTTTTTTGTTTTGCTTTTTCCATTTTAAAATGCAAGACATACAGCTACGTGACCAACAGAACAGAAGACAAAACAAAACAAAACATAACAACAAGAGACAAAAAACAACCACTATACACCAATTGCATTTTAATCTCGACCAAGCCAGAATGGGAAGGGATAATGTTTTTGCCCCTGTGATTGATTCTGTGAGTCTGTCTGTAACTGCACGCACTCTCCCAGTCATATGGAGCCAGTGCCCATGGGGGCTCTTGACCAGGGGCCCATATATTTGCATGTTGTACATTACTGTAAATATATAATTATACGTTAACACACACATTTGTGGGGCCCTCAGCCTACAGTACAGTCCTATAGCTGTCCGACAGGAATCACGTCTGCAGAGAGCTTAAAGTATTTCAAAGATATTTTTTTACATGCAATAAATATGTATGTAGATAGACAGTAAATCCTGCATGATAAAATGTCTACAGGTGAGTTCTTAACCCACACATGCCTTAACACTCGAGTGCTGTGTTTATTTTGGAAGCCTCCAAAAGGCTTTCACTTTTAGCCATAAGAGGTGTCACAAATGTGAAAAGTGTCTATCGTATAAACTCAACTTACTCCCGCAGCTTCGTCCTGTCCTGACAGCTGCACCCCCAAGACTTGACACAGCCTTGGGTAAGCAACCCGGCCTGGCAGAGATCTGCGTTCCGAGGAGAGCACTTTTCTAGTTGCTTCTGCAGCCACTAAAGTACTCCTCAAAGATCCCCAGAAACAGAAGAGAATGGATCACATGCTCATCTCATCATCATATTAGTGAAGGAGACCGCCATCTAACAGTAAATGCTTAATGTTTTGTCTGGCAGCTCGACTGAGGCCTTGACTCTCAATAAGCTGGTTATAGAGAGCAGCTTGTGCATTGAATCATTCCAATTTAGGGATGTGGCACTTTTAATCTTCCAATGTCCTTTTTTGCCTCTGGAGACTCTTGGAGGGACTGGTGCAACTGTTATTAATCTTCAGCGCACAGGCAATTTCTCTAAAAGCCCCTATTTGTTTTTTATGTCTCCATTGAGAGAGGACGGTATAGCAGCGAAGAAGGAGACTGTAAACAAGGTATGCAGGAGAAGGCGAGTTATGTCCTTGTCAGCATTCAATACTGGTCTCTCTCTCTCTCTCTCTCTCTCTCTCTCTCTCTCTCTCTCTCTCTCTCTCTCTCTCTCTCTCTCTCTCTCTCTCTCTCTCTCTCTCTCTCTCTCTCTCTCTCTCTCTCTCTCTCTCTCTCTCTCATTCTCTCTCTCTCTCTCTCTCTCTCTCTCTCTCTCTCTCTCTCTCTGTCCCTCTGTCTCCCCCTCTCCCTCTCCTCACACACACACGCGCACGCGCACGCGCACGCACACACACACACACACACACACACACACACACACACACACACACACACACACACACACACACACACACACACACACATGTCCGCTCTTTCTCTATTCCCCTCAGAGGATTAAAGAGAGGAAGAAGGGAGTTTTCAGAAAGCAAACTGAGCAAACTGGAGCGTCAGCATGAATTCAGCTGGACTGAGAAATGACTGTTCAAATGGAATGGCGCTATCTCACCACTGAGGTGAGAGTGGGGTGGAGGGGAGAGGAGGCTATGTGTATTCTGATGTGTGGAAAAACATTAACAGTAAATAGTGTTCATTTCAATAACTGCAGAAACAGTGTGAAATACACGCTATTGTTTATTCTGGCATTGTCTTGAATAGTGTGTGTCTATGTGGAGTGGGTGCATGCATGTGTTGTTGTACGTGTGTCTGTATGCTTATGTCTGTCACCAAATAGGTCAAGTTAACATCTTTGTTTTCCGAGGCTGCCTCAAGGACAACAGCATAGTCTCTGTGTGTTGGCGCACACAACACTCAATACATTCTTATTGTCTGGCACTAATGATGTATTGTGGTGGGTAACTAGTTGCTTTTAGTGTTTTGAAAATCTCTAGAAAATGTATTCTGCTGGTAGAAAATGAGCCTGGGGAAAAAAACAAAACCAATTGTCATTACAAAGGTTTTGTGTTGTTTATCCATGCTGCCTCTGTCCTTATGTTGTCCCTGGTTTGATCTTCAGCTCATTTGTCAGTCCACCTCCACGCCCCTGGCAGTCATCTTATGCTGTAATGGAAAATAGCAAGTATGACATCATTAGAGCAAGAACATGTACCTACAACACAGATGACTCTGGGGAGATAAGCAAAAGAATCTCAGCACGAAAAGGAAGCAGCGACCATTGTTGTTCACCAATTACCATGAGGCAAGATAAACAACCATTGGGTCAGGCATTTGGTGGTAGGGAAGGTTTCCAAGGGATTTTTGAGTTTAAGAGAACATTTAGCATTAAACTGCAAAATGTATTTACAAACTATTTTTGGAACTTAATTAGGCATTGGAAATAATGGTGGCATCACATGCTATAACAATTACAATCTACTTTGCTTTGAGAGCTTTACTCATTTTAGTTTTCTCAAATTAGTCTTCAAATTAGCCAATAGTCTAGCCGCGGAGGCTCTTTCCAGATATATCAAAAGACTAGACATTTACAGAAGCCATTTTTAGCAAAATGTATTGTATTGTTAATTGTTGATGTTGTTTTGTGTTTTATTGTATGTTTTGATTATCTTTTTATTTTGTTGTGATCACGAGTATTTCATATTTGAACTGTATTTTATAGCTGTAGTATATTTTATATCGGTATAGTTTACCTGCAGTGTATTGTGGTTTTATGATAATGAAAGCTGTATATATTTTAATTACGTAAAACCCAACTAGGGACAATTGTTGAAAATTATTAATAGCTATAAACTCTGTGCACTGCAGTACATCAGTTTCATTCTCTGTACTGGAAATTGCAATGTCCCTATAAAAGAAAATGACTTTGACTCTGTTTGCCTCAACATCCTGATTTATCCAGAATCCCTCAACAGGCTAGGACAAAATAGAATTCAGATTGTGGATGAATTGCCCCTGTTAAAGCTGTCATTTATTTTAGTGATTACAATGTTAACCAGTCTGTATGGTAGTATAACTTATGCAATTGGGGTGGTTGTATTTGATCTTCCTGCTCTTTATTGAGACATTAAGATCCCATGTGTCTGGTTTGACATGACTTGGTTGACAAGTGGTACTGAACAGGAAAATTACACAGGGCTTTAACAATGAGGAGATGTATACTGTTTTTTATTACTATTATTAAGAATTAAGAATTAAGAATTACTAAGAATATCCAATGGCTTCTAGGTTCTAGATTGAGGACAGCACCGTCGATTGCTGCCCACATGATAAACCCCGAAAAACGATAAATAAAGTTATAAAAACAATTATAATAACATCCAATGGCAACACCAATGGATGTTTCATGATATACACCTCTAGCAGCTTTGCATTTTTATCTATTTTTATGTTTTTTTTTTTTTATGTCTGACCTATGCAGCTGGGTGTATCCTTAAGTGTAGTCTGCATTTCCCCCCGAGTGCCGATAAATCCAACAGCATAGCTCTCTTCAAACGGCAGGGCGGTTGGCTGGGGATACTTGATATGAGCACAGAATCGTGTGGCCTCACCCTGAAAAGCCACAGTCTATTGATCCTCATGCATTATAGAGGCAGGTCTGAGGCCAGCTGATATTGGAAGGTATGGTTTTCTCTCCCTCAGAGCATACAGTGTAACATGTCCACTGGACCATAGCAGCAATAATCAAACATGTGCACAGATGATAAAGAATATGGATAATTATATTCCAGTATCATAGCATTATGACTGATTTTTGTTTACACGCTTCAGCTTGTTGCACTTCACTGCTTTATATCTGCCCTTTCCCCATTCAGTAGAGATGTGGCAGTCCACGTCCTATATGGCATGAAGCAGAGTAGCCCTGCATGTAGCCCAGGAGCCTAAGATCTCCCTTGGCCTGAAGGGATTCCCCTTAAGATGAGCAATATAGATGTTTGGTTTCCCATATGAGAGGCCCACGTTCTACTGTAATTCAGGTTGGAGGACATTGGAGGCCCAGCCGGATAGGGTTTCCCGGAATGGAGGACGTCAACAGGTTGTGAATTTAGCAGAGTTGCCATGCCTAAAGCCCAGAAGCCTAATTGGCCAGGTGGGATTCCCTTTACGGGAGACCCAGATTAAAATACATACACGTCTTTGAAATTTACATGGGCTTCATGAAAATATTGCAAAGCTACAATCCGTAAGTTTTACATCCATTTACTGTTTCCCGATAGAAAAAGCTAATTGCAACAATGTCCAAACTAAAATAAAGATGTGCAATCCGGTATGCCGCCTGCTTCAAATAACATTATTGCATTGCTAAACAGTGCAATACTGTAGGTGTCCTGCCAAACACAAATTTCTCAATGGAAGCATGACCACCTTCAACCACTGCAGATATCCTATTTAAATTCTATTAACAAGCTCTTGTTAAGATCATGTTTTATTCATTAAAATAAGTTCTGGATTGAGGCTTTAATTTCAAAGACCCTCCATGAACACTCCAGGCACACTCACGGTGCACAGTACACACATATCCAATATGTCCCACTGGTGATGCTTTCAGAAGGCTTAGTATACGGCAAGTTCAGCTTTCCTCACCCAGAGGTCACTGTCATGTGAACCAGAATGTGTGAACAGTCACACCAGTGTTCCCAGTGGGGCACACCAACCTCAGCCGGACACATACTGATCTCTAGCTCTCCCATAGCACCTAAAGCCTGATTCACCGTATACTCCATCATACACTGGTTTACTGCACCAAAAATAGGCAATCTTTTTAGCAATGGTACACCATTGCAAAACTCACTTTAGGATTGCACAGTATCCCTTTCTGTTACATACAAGCACATAATATGTGAATATTAGAAAATATTATTCTCTAATAAATTCTCACTGGCAGACTCTCTGTCTCTTATCTGAATTTCTGTCTCTCTCTGTCAGTCTGTTCCCCTTGCCGTGTGTTTCAAGTATCCATTGGTATGCTCAGCTATTAGTTGTCTCTTTGTGTCTCACTCTGTTTCCACCCTTCCATTACTTTTCTTTGTGAATCTCACTATGTTTTATATACAGACAGAAGATAAATTAAAGGAAGAAACAGAATAAATAAGTGGACATTGGACAAATATAGCAAATGCATCAATAGAGGTATTGCATGATACAATTAAGCAATTAACATCCTGCTCTGTGGCATGTAAACATTTTTTAGCAGGCCTAGTTGGCTGGAAGTTTGGATCAAGATGGCAAGAGAAAAAGATCAGGAAAGAATATTCATTATTGGGACATGGATGGCAGGGCTTTGGCCACAAGACTGCCCAACTGGCTGTTTCAATAGGAACAGTGACTAACGTGACTTCTGCATTTTGATCAATGGGAAATACATCAGTAAATGGGTTTGGAAATTGTGGTCGAAAGCTAGAGAATGCTTGTGCATTGGAGCGATGTATAAGGAAAAACAGAAGAGCAACTATTCCTCAGGTGACTAAAAGTTGCAATGCAGGATGTGATCGGATTGTGTAAGCAAGATAGTATATAATATTTTATTTTCTCATGCCTTTTTTGTACATAGTGGTATATATTTTTTCCTCTGTATTCTTATGTTGATTTTTGAACTGTTTGGTTGCTACCATATATGTCTATGAAATTAATTCAAGGACCCCAACGGAAACAAGCCCGCAAGGACTTTTTTGGCCGGACCTTTTAGACAAAAGCATTATAAATGTAACTGTGTTGTTTTACATTCTTTTGCCTAATACAAATTTCAATCAATCAATCAATCAAAGAACAGTCCATTGACAACTACTGTACATAGAGAGGGATGGTATTGTAGGGTTGCAGTACATAAACAATTCATTACAAAGATTATGCTGCAAAAAAAAATGGGAGTGGTCTCTTCCAGGATGACAATACCCCCATTCACAGCACAGGACATGCATGGCCACCGAATTGTTACTAATTGAATGGTTTGAATATTTTGAGTAGCATTGGCTGCCAATGGTTCCAGAGCCATGTGGCCCATAGGGCAGGAGCCTATCTACTGTTTCAGTAGTGTGATGCGGCTTGATGTACAAGTACATCCCTTGTACATCCCTGGACATAACGCATGTGGTCTTTTGCGTGTAAAAAAAATGACATTCCTCAGATTGAATGAAAAATGGGATAAATTGATGAATTAAAATAGGCTGCTACATTCATGGAAGAAAAGTTACCTTTTAAAAAGTTTTTGATTAAAGACAAAAGTAAAATGTTCAAATATAAATGTTCATGTTTGTTTTATTAAAAAGTGAATTGCATTCTGAGAAAAATATCAGCATTTAAAGAAGAATGGTAAAAGATTAACTAAGTTATGTTTGTATGTTCAAGTACGTAATTGTATTTGATTTTTGAGCGGTGTAGCCGCTCTTATAAGTGGGGTTGGGACCCATGACCCATCCGTCGTGAAAATGTGTCTTTCGCTGTACACACTGGGTGTGATTTTTTTTAAAGGTATCTGTTGATTGTCTTGTTTAGGCTAATACAAGTTGAATAGTAGGAGTAGGTCAAGTGTGAGCATCTCAATTTATCTACATGGGGGGCACATATTTCTTTCCATCGTCAAAAGGTCTGTCATAAAAAGTTGGGGAACCACAGCTTTGTGCCTTGCATGTTTGCCTCAGCCTTTGGTATGAAAGAGTGAATATAAAGGCGCTATAGAAATACAGACCATTTACACTATTCAGACATATACTTCACAGACACAAATGCCAGGTCCCCGCAGCGACAAACCATGTTTGGCAGGGTAAATGCAATTTGCTTCCATTTGAGCAAAAGAAAATAGAAAAAGAAAGAGAAAATGCCACAGCTCTCATACACCTCACTGACACTTCTCCGGCCCCAACACAAAACATTAAAATGGAGAGCGACAGGCATTTATAAATCCTATATATTTCAAAGCAGAAGAAGATACAGAGGTTCCTATCACATACGGGCAGATGGAGGAAGGTGGGGGGAAGAGGAGGATGGGGGTTGGGCTGACGGCCCTGGAAAAGTCATCTCTGTTCACATCACATCTGCCTCTCTTTTCCTGGGGCAGGAGGCTGAGTCTGCCTCTTTGGTGTGTTCCTCACACCTCGGCTCCATTAATTGCGGTTTGCTAGAAAGCATTAGTATTCACGTAGGTGCACAGGGAACAGATGGTGTAAAAGTTTAAATATTATTAACACCTCCCAGCATTCTGAGACACTAGGTGGTGCTTATGGGGACAACCAGACATGCAGGTGAATTTACTGATTTCATAACGCCATCAAAGAAGGATGGACAAATTGGGATACAGTTCTTTTTTTCTTGAGCAAATTGGAGCGTGTGTGTGTGCGTGTGCGTGTGCGTGTGCGTGTGTGTGTGTGCGCGTGCGCATGCTCGCATGCACATGTGTGTGATGATGACACATACAGGGTAACACTTCTATGTTAGAAAGTATTGTGAGTATTTATGAGTGCTAATAACTATAATTATCTTATACGAAGATTATAATGCATTATAGATATGGGCATCATAGAAAGTGTTACTGAGATGTTTATTGCATGCAAGATAATTGGAATACATTAATGAATGACTGAAAACCAGATATCAAGCACCACAAATGTATTGCTGCAGCAATGTGGAGCGAGAGACGGAGCTGAACAAAATGCCTGCCTACTGTACATAGAATCAGCCCACTAGAAAGCACAGGTGTCAGATGATTGCAAAATAAAACAGGATGTAACACTCCCCCCTGTAAGATGGCACTTAAATGTGACATTATTCATTCACGCGTGACAGGGCATCAGCCATTTTCCTGTCCCTTCTTCTGCCAGATATGCAAAGTGTACTTTTGAACCATGTTTGCCCAAGGCATTAGCCTCTGATTGCTGTTGCATACGCGATGTAGAAACACAAAAGGATTATGGTCCCTATCAACAACAACAGGCTACAAGGAAGAACCAATGTACAGTATACTTGGAAGTACTGTAAAGCTCAAAGCATGTCAGGGCGTCTTTCTCAATAGTGCTATAGTTCTGCTGGGTCAGCAAGAGCATACAGCAATGTCCTCTTTAACTGCTTTGCCTCTAGTCTCGTCAACTGCAGCTAGCTTCGTCTACCCTGAAGATTTGTCTTCAGTAACTTCCTCCTCCTGGTCACTCTCATCTACTGATGCATGGCATTTCTCATGCATCAGACCACTATGGTATTGGCATTCAACTCAATTGAATGTCAATATACTGTATGACAATTGAATGTCTGCTACAGAGCAGGTTGTGCAACCTTGTTGCTCAGGGTCTTTAACAAACCTGTCCAACTCATGGTGGCAACATCAAAATTAAACTATGAGTGGTAAGCTGTGAGCTGCAGATGGTAGCATACACACTAAAAGCAAGTACTCTAGCCTGCTAAATCATGCAACATAAAATTCCACCAAACCACAATTGTCTCCACTGAGACTCCAAACTTGCAAAGGGGTTACAAAAGCTGTATGCATGCATGTGTCTATAAGCTGCAAGCACATTACAGCTAACAGGCACAAATAAGCATTTAATACACTGTCTCCCCAACTAAAGTACCCTTTGTACAAAATACCACAAACTACTTCACAGCTCTTGAAATACCACACAACATACAGCAAAAGCAGAAGTACACAAAAGACAAAACACACAAGCAAAAGTGAGCACACTTCACAATGGCTTCTAAAATTGCTAGCCTCACAGAAAAGGTACACGGGTTAAATAAGTGAAACAGCTTTGCTTTGAATGCTCAACACTAAACCCAAAATATCTTAATGGCAGCTCATTCACACAAAATAAGCCTCACAAAGGTCGTCATAGGCAGCCACATGCTAATGGATTTGATACATCTAAACTCCTACTCTAAAACTAACCCAGTTCCCTATCTACCAGCAGGATTACTATCTTACTTTATATACTTCAGTGATGAACCCTGCACCATGGGTCACCCCCGGGCTATCACACAAAACATTAGGAAGTGGTGCTAGTCTCTCCAGTGCTGCTGGCTTAATCAACAGAGCAAGTTCAACAAATTACCCCATTTGGCTACACATGACCTCACAAACCATAAACAAAAATACTAGGTTTTCGTTCCTGGACAAGCCCCCATTATTATGTTCTGGCTGGCACACCTAACATAACAGAATCAGAATTAGTTTTATTTGTCACATCACATGTTTACTGTGCAAAGAAGTGTGTGAAATAATTGTTTTCATGCACACTCCATCTCCATTTTGTAGTATTCCATGAGAAGAGAGAGCTAGTTTCAGTGAGAGCAAATGAAAAGAGATAGAAACAGGTTAAATACAACAATAAAGATACATACATAGCAGGTATATATATATGCATGATGTTTAGAACATAAGCATTATATGCAGGGGTGTCTTTTAGAAACATTAGAGATTGCATGTACCAGTGCTGTCATAATGATGGCATACAGTATACCTTAAAGCATTTCAGAGAAATTGTTTTCAAGAAAAGAGGCCGTGAATTAATGAAATCAGTCTCTGATTTCTTCTAGTCACCCATCATCTATTTAAAAGCTGAAAAAATACCACGCAAATGTCTGGGATCGACCATGAAAATCGCCTTTTTATTTTTGTATTCTTTATTCATCATGAAAACCTTAATCACCCTATCACACACACTGAAAAGCATATGTAAGCATGACATTTGAAGACCACATTGTTCAAGAAAGGGGAAAACGGCTTCAACAAAGAGCCACAGAGCAAAACTAGAAAAAGTGCTCCTCGGAGCACAGGTCTCCGCCAGGTCAGGTACGTTATTCTGGCCTCCTGGTGGCGCTATAATAGGCCAATGTGAAAATGGTGCCATTTATTCTTAGGTCTTTCACAGCAATCGGACACTGCATTCATGATTTGAGGCATTTTGTTCCAAAAATGTGTTTTGCTAAATTAGACCTGCTGGTGGCGCTATAACAGGCCAATGTGAAAAGGGTGGCATTTCTTCCTCGGCCTAGTGGGAATGTGCGTGTGAAATTTCACGGAAATCGCAAGCTGCGTTCATGGTTTGAGGCAGTTTGTTCAAAACGGACCAATCCTGCAAACTTTGGATGGCAACCTTAACCAATGAGGATGTAATAAGGGAAATCGGACAGATCAGGGTTGATCACATGACTATAGAGATACTGTGTACCGATTTGCATGACGTTTGGTTAAAAACTGTAGGAGTAATGTGAAAGAATAGGTTTTGCACAAATCGGCCTCCTGGTGGCGCTATAACAGGCCCATGTGAAAAATTTGAGGCAGAGTTTCTGAATTGGCATCCAGGGATAAAATCTGTAGGAGTAATATACAAAAAATGGGTTTTGCACAAATCGGCCTCCAGGTGGCGCTATAACAGGCCCATGTGAAAAATTTGAGGCAGAGATTCTGAATTGGCATCCAGGGAGTGTGTGTGCAAAGTTTCGCAGCGACCGGGCCAACGGTGCCGGAGATTAGCTGGTAACACACGGACACACGGACGGACGGACGGACGGACACACGGACGGAGGGTAAAACATACTCTCTCGCCATGCCTTTCGGCCTGGCGGAGACAATAAGTCATGCATAGTCTTTTTTTTTGGTTCACTGAATGAATATTCAGTGACACAGTATGTGTGCTCTGAAATGCCTTTGAAATATATATAAGAGCCTATCAAATGCACTTATCTGCTGGGTGGTAGAGAACGTGTTGGAGAGGTGGGGAAGAAGCAGAGCGAATGGAAGGAAGCACCAAGGAAAGGAGGAGCAAGTATGAGGAAAAGAGGAGACAAAGAACGGAGAGAATAAATGCAAGGTGTTACTTTTACATAGTGCAGGGAATACAGGGTGCCTTTGATGACAGCCGATGGGGGAGGATTGGAGTCATGTGTGTCTTTCTTTGTATGCAAAGTGTGTGCTTGTGTGCGTGAGTGTCTGCGTGAGTGTGTGTGTGTGCGCGCGGGCTGGCGCATGTGTGCGTGCGGGTGTGTATCTTCTGTGTCACTGTGTGTCAGAGAGAAAAAGAGAAACTGCATCAGTAAGAGTGAAAGAGTGAGATGTTCTCAAGTGTGCACCAAGTACCAATGTGTCACATCTTATTTGTCACATTGCCATCACCAGTCCCTGGTGCCATGACCCTGCAGCCAGCTGGTGCTGTCCTGGAGATGCCGCACCACAGCCACTGCCCCTGGGTGAGGCTGCACATTAATGACTGTCAGCAAGACCCCCGGAGCTTCCCTGCAGACCCACTCTTCTCTACCCTACTCTCATGTTGTGAACCCCTGGCCGACCTGTGGATAGACTAGAACAGTCAATGGGTTATGCTAGTGGTTCTCAACCTGTGGGCCGGGGCCCACTGGTGGGCTGTGAAGGCATTGCAAGTGGGCAAAACAATAATAACTAGAAAAAGTGCTCCTCGGAGCACAGGTCTCCGCCAGGTCAGGAAGGTTATTGAGGGCCAGCAATGTTCGGAATTCGCCAAGCAGGATGGAATTTGAAAAATCGGATGCAACCTTGTTGATCACTTGACTATGGAAATAATGTGTACCGATTTGCATGATGTTTGGACCAAATTTGTAGTAGTAACATAAAATATCATCAGAGGGGTTATGGCTTCATTTGTTAATTAAAGGGACTTTGAGTGGGCTACTTAGAAAAGCCCTAAAATAATGTCAGGTATTATTATTATTATTATTATTATCAATTCAACAGTCACATAACTGCATCTGCATCAGGCTGTACCAGGTGATACGTGTGGCATTTACTCTCTCTGCCATCACTTTGTTCTGTCTTCATTGTCCCGTGTCAATGCCTTGAAAACACAACGTTCACTTACCACGTCTAAAATGGCGTCGAGCGCCACATCCAGCCACACCACGGTGGGTTTTGTGTGGTCTAGAACGGGCCGTGTTGCCATGTACATTCTGTTTTCTTCTTTCATTCAGGTGTTTTAAAATGTCAAATATGTACCACACACAAAATATCCATTAGCTGTGGTCATTGAGAGGCCCCATTTTGTGGTTCCACATATAGAAAGCCAATTCATTCAGCCCATAGAGGTTTCCGAAAAATATGTATTTATATACATTATTTTAAGCCTGGAACCAAGCCATCCAGGCTCCTGGTGAATCATGACCATAAAACATTTGATTCTGTGTAAACACATATTTGAAAACCGCAAAAAAGGATAGTTATTAAATATAGTATAGAATATAATAAAAAATGTAAATCATTTTTGAAACCTTCTAACAACACAAATCTAGTACGGGGCTCCCTGGCACAAAACATTTTCAGATGGGGGTTAGGGGACAAATACATAATTTTGGGGTCCATGACATGAAAATATTTGCGAACCACTGGTTAAAATAATTTAAATTTAAAATTGTGAAGCAAGCCCAAATGAGCAACTAAGCCCAAGAAACCACAACCCACACAACCAAATTTTACAAGCAAAAATAAGCACAATAAAGTACGTTTGTTCTAAGCTGGTCCACCTGGCTCTCATTGGCTCTCATTGATTCTCATGACGTAGATGTTCGTACCTTCTTTTTATATACCTTGGTGTAATGCAGGTTATCAGTTGCCAGATTTTGCAAAAGAAACAAGGTGTCGATAAAAACAAGCCCAAAAGAAGCAACTAGGCTAATTCGTTTCCACTTTTACATCGGCTGTTTGAAAATAGCAGATCAACAAGCTCAAAACGTGTCACATCATGACACGTTGTGAGCTTGTAGATCTGCTATTTTCAAAAAATATTTGGAAAAAAAGTAAAATATTCAGGTTTTTAAAAAAAAACATTTTATCAACACAAATCTTGTATGGGGGTCCCTGGCACCACATATTTTCAGATGTGGGTCTGCGACAAATACATATTAATCTGGGGGTCCTTGACATGAAAGAAATGTGGGAACCACTGGTTTAAAAAACATTAGAAAGCATGCCCAATGAAGTGACTACAATTTAAAAAATAAATAAATAAAATGCTCATTTATAAGCAGACGTGGCAACACGGGTAACGAGCGCCGCGGGACACACAAAAAGCAATAGTGGATTTTTTTAAGGAGATAGGGGTATTTCACAGGGTGTAGGCAGGGTGCAGTGCTATCACGAAAAGGTAGTCACACTATAACTTAGAATAACGGAGAAGTGTAGGGAGTCAGTCTACATACTCCGGTACAGTAGGTGGCGGTATGCACCTAAAAGCAAACGGTTGCGACCCGCCATAAAACCGAAGAAGAAGAAGAAGAAGAAGGGTAACGAGCGTATTAGAAGCCCCCACCTGTCATCCAAGGTTGCAGCCGTTACTACTTGTTAGATCTTGCCGTCCTTTGCGGTGACACCAAAGCGTGACGTTGCTGTTCTCCACTCTGATTTGAGTACTCCAATTGCCGCGCTAGCGCTCTCCTCCCCCCCATACACACACACACGCACGCACGCACGCACACACGCACACACACACACACACACACACACACACACACACACACACACACCAGGCAAACACGACGACGGTTTGACAAGCGCTGCTTGTTTGGAAGTAATAAAAGACTCTTATAGTGAAATAAACAACTCTTAATATAACGTTACTGGACATAGACGTCGAGTAGAGTTGTCTGTGCTTACCTTTTGAAACAAAAAAAAGGCTGGGATTCCGAGGCTAGTGCTTACCAGGCTGGTGAAAAAAAACTGCTAAAATACACTATGTGAGCAGACTGTGGAAAGAGAAGTGAATTATCTCTCCATCCATCAAACAGGTGAGTTTTACTGCAGGTGTGTGTTAGCTTAGTGTCAACCTTTCCCATGTCAAGGACCCCCAAATTGACACTTATTATCCCGCGGACACTCATTTGAAAAGATATGCCAGGACCCCCATAAGAGAAGATTGTTTACAGCTCTATAGAGCTGAATGGTTGAGAATCACTGCTATAGCAGTGATTCTTAACCATTTTAATTTCAAGGACCCCCCAGTTTGACATGCATTTAGGCTACGGACCCCCATTTAATGACATTTCTATCTCTGGGACTGTAATTTATATTGTAAAGTCAATGTTAATTTGAGAGTGTACAAGATGGAACCTAAATGGACCCGGTTCCATTTGTACACCCTCAGAGTTGCAGACCCATAAGGGTCCCATTTGGTTCCTAACTATCCATCATGTAGCTGGGGACCCCCTAGAACTCCCTCAAGGACCCCTGGGGGTCAACGGACCCCACTATGAGAACCAATGGCTTAGCTCAGTGGTTCTGAAACTTTTTCATGATAGGACCCCAAAATTGACACATAATAGTGGAAAAAGTACTCAAAGTCTGGAATTCCAAATGTACTTAAGTAAAAGTACAAACGTATTTGGTATCAAAATGTACTTAAAGTACCACAAATAAAAGTACTAAAATGTTAGAAAATAGCAGATCTAAGCTCACAACGCGTCGCGAGCTTGTAGATCTGCTATTTTCAAATAGCCAAGGTATAAAATGGGGCTAAAGTGGTTAATGCATGTTTTATAATGTAATGATGTATATCTACAAAGTTACAAGTAACTATAGATTTCAAATAATTGTAGTACAATATTTGATGGTTTAAGTGGTTACACAGATGCGTTCCTGGTTTTAATGGGTTAAATAAAGGTGCAATAACACATAAAACCCCCTCTCTGCTCTCTCTAGATGGCGAGCAACAGGTCGTGGCACGCCCGCTACCCCGTGCTGACCTACGTGCAGATCATGGTGTTCTACAACGTGTTCACACCCTCCTCAGTCTGCCCGCCGAAGTACTGCCGCATCCGCACGCTGGTGATGCAACTACTGCTGGACGAGCAGCTGGAGGTACAGTTGCAGCACACACAGTAAAATCAGAAAGTTATAATGGGGCGCTGATGGCCAGGTGGCAAGTACATGGGGGTCCTTTGACATGAGAAAAGTTTGAGAACCACTGATATTATAGCGGGATACGTTTTTTAAAAAAATTGTTAGGATTTAGAATACATTTGTAGGATCCCCCAGAAGCAAAAGATTTGAGTTCGGTTTAAAACAAATATTAAAAGTTTGGGTTTGGGGTCTAAAAGATTAGGCTCCAAGAAAAGCTTAGGTTCGGGGCCCCAACACATGCTACAAGGCCCCAACTACAAGCTCACAACGCTTCGCACTGCAAGGTGTTCGGCTATTTAAAAAAATGTTGCCTTTCTTGTAATATTTGACAATTTAGCCAATGTTTGACCATTTTTTATAGTATAGTTGGCTACTTCTGACGCAGTAATGGTTTATTCGTTTATTTTTATTTGTCATTTTAGAGGTATTAAAAAGGTCTTAAAAGTCCTTAAATTGTAACTTTAGAAAATGTGCAAATACCCTGTATTCACTTATACTGTATGTTGGTTTGTTTACTGTTGAGTGAGAAAATAATGTTACACAATAAGCTAATCATCTGGGGACCCCCAAAATAATTTGGGTCCCGACCCCCAGTTTGGGAACCATTGTTCTACTACTCAATGCTCAATCTAGGCATTATCATTGTATTGTGTAACTGCTGTTCTACTTTTATGGCAGTAGTATGGCATAATTTACAGTAATACAAACGTTTAAAGGTAGGGTAAGTGATTTTCTTTGGTTAAAATAAGTGTTAGATAGCTCTATATTCTGATAGTAATCATTGCTTTAGAGTGTTTGTTCAGTAACAGGAGTCTCCATGTCTCTCCAGCTCTAAAGAAAATGAATTTTCAGGTCAAGATACCAATTTTATCCAATCAGGATAGAGAACTCAGACAGGATACAGATTAAACAAGTGAAATTGGAAGTGATGACACAAAGAAATGAGCAGACACAATTGGAACTGGAACACTATACAAATTAAATAAATGGGCACTATCTCCTGATTGGCTGAAACTTTGTCACCTACCTGAAATAAAATGTATGTTCTGTTTATTAAAGAGCTGGAGAGACTGGGAGACTCCTGTTACTGAACAAACACACTATCAGAATATAGTGCTTTAGCCTTTTAACAAAACACTTTTTCAACCCAAAAATATCACTTACCCTACCTTTAAGAAAATGTAAAAATGCAATGTTGAAAATATTTTGATAAATCTAAATGGCGTTTTTTTAGTCAATATCTCATCTGCTTTTAGAAGCAATTGAAAATACAAATGATGTTGCGTAGCCTATACTTTGTTGATGCCCCCTAGGGGCACTGTGCTTGAATATCTGTCAGCTCTCCAAGATGATCAAAAGCTTAAGACTTAATGCCACTTTTGTTAACCACTTGAACCCTCAGCATCCCTATTCTGGGGGGAACGTTCAGCAAAAATAGCCGATCTACAAGCTCACAGCGCGTTGTGAGCTTGTAGATTTGCTATTTTTGGCGAATCGATTTGTGTAGAGTGAAAGAAGAGCATACCAAATGCGCTCTTTACAGGTCAGTTTTTATCAAGTATAGAGCGTTTAAGTGGTCCTGAATTTGCATCCTAACAAAAGCTTATTCATCCTAGTGTATGACGGAGGACAATTTCACGATAAATTAAAATCTCTGCGATACGATTATTGTGACAGTTGTGACAGGATACAGTATACGTATACAGTAAACATATTGCCTCAATTCACTGGCTCCCTGTACATTTCAGAATGATTTTTCAATGATATTTCAAGAAATGGCAGATCTACAAGCTCATGTGCCGAGCTTATAGATTTGCTCACTTTAATTAATGTTTGTTTGTCCTTCTTTCTTTCTTTCTTTCTTTCTTTCTTAGAGTGGAGACAGACTGTACCGTTGAAAGGCTCAACCCAAGGATGCCCTTAGAGATGGAGATCTCTCTATCCATGGATTTGTTTGCATGGGGGATTCCTCCGCGCCAACGGCCCTGGTCTTCGGTGGTCTCCACCGTGGATTGATTGCTGATTGACGCAAAATTCCACGACAGTGTGTATGATGTGTCTTCATTGATGCAGAATTCCACGACAGTGTGTATGTGTCTTCGGTGGTCTCCGCCGTCGGCCTCCACGGAAGACCTCGGCCAGCCGGGGGTTTCATCTGAAGACGACTCTAAGTAGGAACCTCTTTTCCTTTTCCTTTGCTGGATGCTGCAGCTGCTTCATGCTGCAGTTTGTTGGATGCTGCTTGTGGTGTTGGTGTTGGATGCTGATTGTGTCGTATGCGTGCTGATGTGGTTAAAGATGTTGCTCTGCTGCTTTTTTCCCAGGTATTTTTTTTCAGGTTGTGGAATCAAACGCCGACGTTGAATCTACGACTATGTTGGTAGTGTAGTGTTGTGGCTGTTAGTTAGTGTGTGTGAGAGAGATAATTTGCATTCAATATGTTTTTAGACATAGGCCTCTGTAAATCCAGGCGGGCGTTCACACTAATCACATGACGCTGCTACATTTTAATCAATGACGAGCCACATTTTTCATTTAAAAGTTTAATTTCTTGCCCGAAGAAGATCAAGAACATGTCGATGTGTTCCAACATACCTGAAATGAGTCAACGAAAAGCACATTTTGAATGATTTCTTTAGTCTTCAGTGAGAAGATGATTGATTTGACAACGCTGGACATCACTTATCACGATGTCTGGGAGATAGTTTTAGGCCAAAAACAAAACACAGAACAAACTAGAAAAAGTGCTTTCCGCCAGGTCAGGTAGGTTATTGTGGCCTCCTGGTGGCGCTAAATGTGAAAAGGGTGCCATTTCTTCTTAGGCCTTGCATGGCAATCGTACTCTGCATTAATGATTTGAGGCATTTTGTTCCAAAAATATGTTTTGCTAAATTAGACCTGCTGGTGGCACTATAACAGGCCAATGTTAAAAGGGTGGCATTTGTTCCTCAACATAGTGTGAATGTGCATGCAAAGTTTATCCTCAATCGGACGCTGTGTTCATGATTTGCGGCATTTTGTTCAAAACAAGCCACTACTGCAAACTTTGGATGTGAATCTCAGCCAATCAGGATGGAATCAGAAAAATCAAACAGATCCGTCTTGATCACATGACTATAGAGATCATGTGTACCGATTTGCGTGAAATTTGGATAAAATCAGAGTCATATAAAAAAAAGAGTTTTACATAAGTCGGCCTCCTGGTGGCGCTATAAAAGGAAAAATGCAGGCCAATGACCTTTAATGAGTGCGCATACAAAGTTTTACACAGATCGGTGCATTTATAGGTAAAAACACGAATCGGCCTGTTTTAGCGCCACCATGAGGCTGATTTGAAAATTCAAATGGCATTTCTTCCTCGGCCTAGTGGGAATGTGCGTGCAAAATCTCATGGAAACTGCATGCTGTGTTCATGATTTGAGGCATTTTGTTCAAAACAGGACACTCCTGCAAACGCTGGAAGCCATTTTTAGCCAATCAGGATGGAATATGAAAAATCTGAAAGACACATTTCCGTTTAATGACAATAGATATACACAATAAGCGTTCTCAAAGTTAGTTTGTGCTCTTCAGTAATACCTGAGATGGCAAAATCCAAGTGCTTTGGTTGCAAAGTTAAATAAGGTCAAAACACAGGTCTCCGCCAGCTCAGGTAGGTTATTGTGGGGCAGCAATGTTCGGAATTCGGCAATCAGGATGTAATATAAAAAATCGGAAGGAACCATCTTGACCACTTGGCTATAGAGATAATGGGTACCGATTTGCATGATGTTTGGACAAATTTGTAGGAGTAATATAAAAAAGAAAACTGTTGCAAAAATTGGCCTCAAGGTGGCGCTATAATAGGGCAATGTTAAAATGGTGGCATTTGTTCCTCAATGTAGTGCGAATGTGCGAGCAAAGTTTCACTGCAATCGGACGCTGCGTTCATGATTTGGGCCACTCCTGCAAACTTTAGATGTACATTTTAGTCAATCAGGATGGACTATGAAACATCTAACAGAGCCTTCTTGATCACATGACTATAGAGATCATGTGTACTGATTTGCGTGAAATTTGGATAAAATCTGAAGGCTTACAATCAAAAAATGTGTTTTACATAAGTCGGCCTCCTGGTGGCGCTATACAAGGCAGATGTGAAAAATGCAGGGCAAAGGTTTTTCTTTGGCCTCTAGAGAGTGTGCATACAAAGTTTTACACAGATCGGTTTTACACAGTTATAGGCAAAAACACAAATCGGCCTGTTATAGCGCCACCATGAGGCTGATTTTAAAATGTTCAAGTAGCATTTCTTCCTTGACGTAGTGGGAATGTGCTTGCAAAATTTCACGGAAATTGCATGCTGTGTTCATGATTTGAGGCATTTTGTTCAAAACGGAGCACTCCTGCAAACTTTGGAAGGCAATTTTAGTCAATCAGAAAGGAATATGAAAAATCTGAAGGACCCGTTTCGTTTAATGACTATAGAGATACTGTGTACCGATTTGCGTGCTGTTTGGACAAAATCTGTAGGAGTACTGTCAAGAAATGTGTTTTGCACCAATCGGCCTCCTGGTGGCGCTATAACAGGCCCCTGTGAAAAATTTGGGGCAGAGGTTCTGCTCTGGTATTCAGGGCGTGTGTGTGCACAGTTTCGCTGCGAGCAAGCCAACGGTGCCGGAGATTAGCTGTACACAGACAGATCGAAGGACGGACGGACGGACGGACGGACGGACAGGGGGTAAAACATACTCTCTCGCCATGCCTTTCGGCCTGGCGGAGACAATAATAATTAATGATAATATAACATTAATATTAAAAAGTGATACTTAATAAATAACTAGAAAAAGTGCTTGTCGGAGCACAGGTGACAGGTCTCTGCCAGGTCAGGTAGTTATTGTGGGCCAGCAATGTTTGGAATTCACCAATTAGAATGGAATATGAAAAATCTGATGAATCCGTCTTGATCACATGACTATAGAGATAATGTGTACCGATTTGCATGATGTTTGGACAAGATTTTTAGGAGTGATATAAAAAAAACCGTCCTCCTGGCGGCGCTTTAATAGGGCAATTTTGAAAGGGTGGCATTTGTTCCTCAACCTAGTGCGATTGTGTGTGCAAAGTTTCACCGCAATCAGACGCTGCGTTCATGATTTGAGACATTTTGTTAAAAACGGGTCACTCCTGCAAACCTTATACTGTAGATGTCAATCTTAGCCAATCAGGATCGAATATGAAAAATCTAACAGATCCGCCTTGATCATATGACTATAGAGATCATGTGTACCGATTTGCGTGAAATTTGGATAAAATCTGAAAGAGTCATTTTGATTTTCATTTAAGTCGGCCTCCTAGTGGCGCTATAAAAGGCAGATGGCTTTCAAGTTTTACAGATCGGTGAAATTATAGGTAAAAACGCAAATTGGCCTGTTATAGCGCCACCATGAGGCTGATTTGAAAATTTCACAGAAAACGGAGCACTCCTGGAAATTTTGGAAGCCAATCTTAGCCAATCAGGATGGAATATGAAAAATCTGAAAGACCCGTTTTGTTTAATGACTATAGAGATACTGTGTACCAATTAGCGTGATGTTTGGACAAAATCTGTAGGAGTACTGTTAAAAAATGTGTTTTGCACCCTTCTGGTGGTGCTATAACAGGCCCATGTGAAATATTTGTGCCAGAGGTTCTGTTCTGACTTCCAGGGAGTGTGTGTGCACAGTTTCGCTGCGATCAAGCCAAAGGTGCCGGAACCACAGACAGAAGGACGGACAGGGTGCAAAACTTAGTCTCGGCCGTGCCTTCGGCCTGGCGGAGACAAAAATGCATAGTATACTTTGTTAGTTCCATTGATCTAAGGTGGAACACAAATGATTGATTGATCATTAAAATAAACATGCTCTGAAAATGCACACAGCCCACCCATCTGCCCATCTGACCACTTAACTCTGGGTTATGCGATATGTATGAGTGTCTTTGAATGTGTGTCTTTATGTACGGGCGCGCGCGTGCGTGCGTGCGTGCGCAGTGGGGTGCTTGTGGCAGTGTATACATGTTAAAACAAAGCTTAACAGTGCCTATACAGTACCTACCTGCAGATAAAAATATCAGAGAATCACTTTCAATTTATGGGAACACCAGCTTGTTAGTGCTGCAAGATTCTGCTCATATCCCATCAGCCAGCCAAAAGCCACATCGGAGACGCTACAGCTCATGATATACCAGCACAGCAGTCAGGCTTTTAATCCCTGAATAGAGATGTTTGCAGTATGGCTTCAGGTGGATCATCTGCTCTCTCTCTCTGTCTGTTCCATGCTTGCAGGAAAAAGAGATCTGTTACCGTGGAGACAGCAATTAAAAAAGCCCAGGTGAAGAAATGTCTGTATGTATCTGCGTAATGAGGAAAAGAAAAGAAAAATCAATTCAGTAGTTGCTGTAATTCTGGCCATTTTATAGTTTCACAGTTAATAAAATATCACATAATGAATACTGTGCTGTGTAGTACTCAGATTCCGGTCTCGGGCTTCAATATGATCTCAAGACCACATTTTGATGGTCATGGTCTCGCTTGCAATTTTATTCAATCTTGACTCGACCTGGGAGGACTCAGGATTTTCTTTCTGCTAATTTAAGTTTATTTATTATTGAAATAATTACATAATCACTTGAATAATTACTTAATCATTTGAGTTGTATATATGTATGAAAATCACAAAGTACACCTTCTTATGTCTTATTAGTGCATGGTAAATTGAACTGACCAAAATACCTTTCAAATAGCCGTTTTTAGTACTATTACATTTTGTGTTACTTGTTGATGTAATTTATTTACATATACTTCTCATTATCTCAATAAGGTGTTTGACACTTTTACACTCAATTCTCAGCTTTTCCAAAGTCAGTTAAATATAATTAGTGTTTCAAATCAAAATACTACCTTCTGTTACCTATCAAGATCTTTCTTAATTATCTATTAGGTATATCTTTCCTTACTCAAGAAATACAACCTTGATCCATCTGTGCTGGATAATTATAGGCCTAGCTCTAATCTGCCTTTTCTGGGCAAGGTTTTTCAACAAAATAGAAATGTTCACAGCAAGTTCCAGTCTGGTTTTAGAAAAGAGCACAGCACTTTTAAAAGTACTTAATGATCTCAGGGTGTCCTCAGACAACAAAAATGTTTGCATTCTTTTACTTCTTACTTGATCTGATGGCTACCTTTGATACAGTTCATCATAACATCCTACTACAACGTCAGGAGTATTGAATTGGTCTACCAGGCACAACCTTATCTTGGTTTATATCTGTTAAGTTATTTTGTCAATCTAGCCGACTTTGTCTCAGACAAACATGACATTGTATTCCAATTCTTGGTCCCTTTTTATTGTTTTCACTTTAAACTTTGATGCTGATGATACAGTTATTTTTATCAGTAGCACCAGACGACCCCAATGCCCTAAGCCCTCTGATGAACTGTCATTAAATGTTGGATGAGTGAGAATGTTTTCAAGCTAATGACTGGTATTAATGAGCAGAGAGAATCGATAGCAAGCAGGCTGAGTAGCCTGGCTGTACAGACAGAAAACTACAGTAAAAGATCTAGGTGTTGTTCTTGACTCTGAACTGAATTTTAATCCACACATTGACAATGTCAGTAAGACTGCCTTCTTTCATCGTAGATATATTGCACAGATTATTTAGAGCCTATCTGTGGATGGATGATGCAAAACCCCTGATCCATGCTTTGTCTTCACTTTTTTCTGGCCTGCCAAAGACAACAACTGACAGTTTACAATTTGTTGTTCAGATTGCGGTGGCCAGAGAATTAACAAAAACTAGAAAAAGTGCTCCTCGGAGCACAGGTCTCCGCCAGGTCAGGTAGGCTACTGTGGCCTCCTGGTGGCGCTATAATAGGCCAACGTGAAAAGGGTGCCATTTCTTCTTAGGCCTTGCACGACAATCGGACACTGACTGCATTCATGATTTGAGGCATTTTGTCAAAAACATGTGTTTTGCTGAATTAGACCTGTTGGTGGCGCTATAACAGGCCAATGTTAAAAGGGTGGCTTTTGTTCCTCAACATAGTGTGAATGTGCGTGCAAAGTTTGAGCGCAATTGGACGGTGCGTTCATGATTTGCAGAATTTTGTTCAAAACAAGCCAATGATGCAAATTTTAGATGTCAATCTTAGCCAATCAGTATGGAGTATGAAAAATCAAACACATCCGTCGTGATCACATGACTATAGAGATCATGTGTACCGATTTGCGTGAAATTTGGATACAATTGGAAGGAGTAGTATAAAAAAATGTGTTTTACACAAGTCGGCCTCCTGGTGGCGCTATAAAAGGCAGATGTAAAAATTGCAGGGCAAAGGTTTTTCCTTGACCTATAGGGAGTGTGCATACAAAGTTTTACACAGATCGGTGCAATTATAGGCAAAAACACGAATCGGCCTGTTATAGCGCCACCATGAGGCTGATTTAAAAATGTTCAAATGGTAGTTCTTCCTCGGCCTAATGGGAATGTGCTTGCAAAATTTCTCGGAAAGTGCATGCTGTGTTCATGATTTGAGGCATTTTGTTCAAAACGGAGCACTCCTGCAAACTTTGGAAGACATTTTTAGCCAATCAGGATGGAATATGAGAAATCTGAAAGACCCGTTTCGTTTAATGACTGTAGAGATACTGTGTACCGATTTGTGGGATTTTTGGACAAAATCTGTAGGAGTACTGTCAAAAAATGTGTTTTGCACAAATCGGCCTCCTGGTGGCGCTATAACAGGCCCCTGTGAAAAATTTGGGGCAGAGGTTCTGCTCTGGTATCCAGGGACTGTGTGTGCACAGTTTGGCTGCGAGCAAGCCAACGGTGCCGGAGATTAGCTGTACACAGACAGATCGAATGACGGACGGACACACGGACACACGGACGGACGGACAGGGGGTAAAACATACTCTCTCGCCATGCCTTTCGGCCTGGCGGAGACAACTAAGATGAGAGAACATCCAGTTTTAAAATCACTAGACTGGCTCCCAGTAGCCTATAGGATTGATTGTACAATAATTGTCCTTGTTTTTAAAGCACTCGATTGTCTAGCACCTTCCTACCTCTAACTCTCTGTTCCAAACCGTCCCTTTAAGTCTTCTAGTGCTGATCAGTGATCTGCTCCATGTGCCAAAAAATTGGTGAAGCAGCTTTCTTCATCTTCAGGCCGAGGGTGTGGAACAAACTCCCATTGCACTTAAAGGTAGCTCTCCACCAAACAGACTACTACAGATTACCACAGACTGGCAGTCGAATGAAGTCGGGAGATCAGTGGGTTGGAAGGTGTGAAAGAAGTTGCTGAATGCACCTAAGAACCGACACTGACAGACATGCTAAAAATAGCCTATGGCTTTGCGTCTTTTCAACAACAAGCCGACGATCGTACAGCAGCGGGTTGGATAGCAGCTGAAGCCACCAACGCTTCCCACAACTTGCGACCCGCAGTGTACCCACCGCCCATTCAACAGCAGATTTTCGGCAACAGACACTTTCCAACACATTCCAACAGACTTCTGTGTGCTGGAGAGTTATCTTTAAGACATGCAATAACTGTAGATAGTTTTAAGAAACAGCTCAAGACCCACTGTTTTACTCTTGCTTTTAGTTGATTATTTTCTTTCCTGTATTGTATCTCTGTATTGTTATTACTATTTATTTTACCGTTTTATTTGATCTTGCTGTCTCATTATGTTAATCTTCATCTTAATGTAGTTTTATGCTGTGTTACATTTTAACTTTGCTTTGTTATTAATGCATCTATCTTTTGCTATTTTTGTATAAAGCACTTTGAGCTACATTTCAGCTCATGAAAGGTGCTATACAAATAAATATTATTATTATTATTATTATTATGACTATTATTATGACAATTATTAGTATTTGTCTTTGACTCTAAATCCTTTGAAATTCATTATTTTGGTCATGGTCTCAATTAGGATTTTTTAAAGTTATCTGTGTCTGTCTCGACTCCGTCTCCCCCGCCGCCTGCATAGCAGTTTCCAGAGCAAGCTGGATTTCAGAAGCCAGAAGTCCCATCGGTGGTGCAAGACTGGTGTGGTTTGCTCCCAGAGCTCATCTGTGATTCCCACAGATCAGCACATTTACTCTTTATCCATTTCCTTTGCTTTTTAGTTACATCCCCCAAACCGTAGTATAGTATTGGAGTTGAAGAAGTCAAAATGAGACTCCCAAGGTGCGTTTGTAGATAAACGGTCAAAGAGCACTTCTCTGGGTTGCAGGTGAAATTACTGCCCTTTGGCCATCACGGTCTGAGTTTTAGGAAGTGCTTGGATTTGCAGGTAAAATAATAGTGTTCTGATGATACAGTATATCGATACAGTATCACGATTCTACCTCTTGTATTGAATTGGATTGATTCGGTGGCTCCCATATCTATATTGTGTCTTCCCCTGTACGTTTGTACTCCTTTTAAGGTCAATGCATTATGCGTGTGGACGCATAAACACTGCCTCTACCAAGTCGCATGGCTTTCATAAAAAAAACTCATATCCTCATTTTTGTACTTTGACTAAATTGATTGTGATCTTTATTGCCATAGATTGCCACACGATGCTACTATGCTAGATAGTAGCAGTGATCCAAATCGCATCGTGATTCAAGTGATCTGAATTGTATTGTGATACACTATATCATAAACCAAATCGCTTCATGATACATACATTATCGTATCGTGACCCTTGTATCGTGATACATATACCAAGAGTTTATACATACATAGTGATGTCGTTGCCCAACGCTATAAAATAGTAGTATAGCCTATATATTTTATGTTTTTATGGTGAAATATGTGCTTCTATTCTCCTTCTAGCAATCATTCAAGCCAAATAGTCTGTAAAGACAAATACATTAAACTCACTTCATGACAAACTGTGAAAAGAAAAGGTGAACATTGTCATACATACAAAAAAAACTAAAATAGCTGATCTAGGCTCTCAACATGTCAGCTTGTAGATTGGCTATTTTCGCTATTTGTCTCGCTAGTCATCGCATGACAAAGTATATAGTGTTTTTTTGTGTGTAGAGTGTAGAGTAAAACCTGACACAACTGAACCTAGGATTTTACTGGCATTGGCATTTTTGGTATTTTTCACATGCCCTCCATGTCTGGGATCCATCCAGACACACAGCATCGACCCACGGCCCAGGGGTGATTCAGCTCTCTCTCTCTCTCTCCCACCCCCCCTCTCTGGCTGACTGGGCAGCCAGCTTGGCGTTTGCCAGGGTTCACCTCAAGGCTCCGGCACCAGTCAAAGCAATTACATGAATAAGAATCTGCAGCTCATTCCTGTGAGAGAGCAGCAGAAGTAGCATGTACCTTTGCCGTTCTAATTGAGAGAAAAACATATTGCGGTGTCACACCTCTTAACACTGTCCCACTACAGGCCCTGCTTACAGGCAGTTGGCTGCTGTGTGCCCTTTGTTGTTGCGATTGTTTCGTGCTTCAAGTTGAGTGTTTACATAAGTGCTTTAATTAATTAGCTTTTTTTCCCCTGCTTTTTTCTATTTTCCAGTGAAACTGTAGAAGGTGTGAAGTGCTGTTCAAAGCTGCCAAATAAGGTTAATAGCCTTACGCAGAGATCTGGAGAGGAACATTAAACTTTGCCTCATGTAAAAAAAGAAAAACACAAGATAAAACATAATGCTCTTCTCTTGCAGACAGTAACAGAAGGTGTGAGTGCGTGCGTGCGCGTACTGTTGTCTGATAAAGCCTATAGATGCATCCCACATACATACAGTATACTGATAGAGTAATCAACTAATTTCATGTTGCATAAAACATGTAATCAAAAATCTGATGCCTGGGAGCGGCGTACAGTATTTAAAGCATAGAAAATCCTCACATCAGTCTTCAAGGTATCATCTAGAATCACAGTTTAACTGTAAAATTGGCATCAGAGAGGCATGAGTATTCTCTCTAAAATCCTCTCTAAAGTCTAAAAAACACAATTATCCATGAGCTCATCAAAAGATCTTGCATAATGTTCAGCAAATCATTATGAGCCTGGGAATACAATGTGCACATGATGATGCATGACAAATGCAACGAAAACAGAAATTTAAGCAAAATTGTCCTCATATATTTCACGGCCCCCAAAACAAATCCCTGGCATGTGGCCACACGATTTCACGCTTGTTTATAAGCATTATGGGCCTGGAAGCATTCCACAGCTGTAAACCTGCACTGTGCTTCCACAACAGTAGAGTGGTAGACTCAGAAACTAAATTGCAAACATAGTATGTGAGTATAGACTAGAGGGAAGAGACTGGCTATTTTTGATGGCATCATCAACTGAGGTGTACAAGCTTATAAGAAACACATCTTTCCAATAACATAAAATGCATCCATGATTCCATGTTTGCAGCTCAAAGTTGTGGTTGGAATCTGTCTGTCTGTCTGTCTGTCTGTCTGTCTGTCTGTCTTGATGTCTGTCTTGATGTCTGTCTTGATGTTTGTCAGGTATAAATGAAACAGATCTGCCTGCAGCATACCAATCTCCCACCACTGAGCTCCAACAGGAAACCCCCAGTGGTATTGTAACCTTGGATATTTATACAGCTCTTTGTTTACTGTTCCTCACCCATTAAATCTTTATTTAATTATTAATGTCCATGTAAAAAAAAAAAAAAAAAGATTCGCTAACAATAAAATAAAATGAAAGAAATGTCAGGGCTGCTTGCAATTTGTTACAGTGACCTTTGTCATGTACAGTAGCGCAGTAAATCTCTAAAATGTTAATGCAAAAAGAAAATGGACTCATAAGGTAGGAGCAGATTGAGAGAGGAATGGAAACAAAAACATGAGGCATGAAATGAAAAACACAAGAAACCGACAAGAGAGAGTGAGAGAGAGAGACAGAAAGAGAGATTAAGATCGAAAAGACGAGAGAAGAGCAATACATTTAAAGAGAGTAAGACAGAGCAGTGGGAGGTATGTGTTGTTTGTCAGCACGGGGAGAGAGAAATGTCAGTTTCCGTGCTGCATCGGTGAGTGATGGCTGCCATTATCCCACCCAGTGGGTATAAGCAGGCAATATTAGCACACTGTTTCCACAACCAGCCGATTCAGACAGAGTTCTCCACAGTGGGGGTACCCAGAGCCAGCATGGAAAATAGAGTGCAAAAGAGTATGAGGCGTGAAGATCGGACAGTTGTGTTAGATATAAAAAAGAGCAAGAGACAGAAAAAGAAAGGAGCCAAAAGAAGGAACGGAGAAGGTTGAAGGAAGAGAGGGAATGATACCAAAATTATATGATAATTCACAATCACCAGACGGTGGAATATGGTTGAATATTGTAACACATGAGCGTCTAAGGCAGACATGACAGCTTGGAATATTTTTTTTTAAAATAGCACAGCAAATGATGTAGTAGTGTGCTGTGATTATGGCACAAAATATACCTCAGTCCCACATGGCTTTTGTGTGTGTGTGTGTGTGTGTGTGTGTGTGTCACAGACAGAAGCTGAATTCAGAAGCTGCTGAACATGCCAATCCTTGAAGCAAAATACAGTAAATCTACGTTTTACCGTAATCTCAACACACTGTATGTCCCTTTGTGGAAACGAGCCCCAGTCTCTGGATAATACAGTACAGTATAGCACCATGCAAACAGATGCAGCTCTCAGTCCCTTTGCAGATGAAAAGAAAAGAAAAACAAAACAAGACAGTGTTCACCTGCTGTCAATATCCCAACGTTTAAGTGAAACAAAGCATGTTTTCCAGCAAAACTGTCATTATCTTCTTTGGTGCTACCAGGAGACAAACATGCTGCAACGTGAACATCGGGATGACTGCCTTAATTCACACAGAACGCATGCGGCCGTTAGTGATTCACAATCCCTTGGGACCTTACTATTGATCCCACCTTCCTATGAGATTTGTAATGGAAAATTCACTTTGATAAAAGGGCAAAGAGGGCCAACAGCATAGGTGTTCTTGCTGACTTCATCATGCATTATTATTATTCATCATTTTTATGTATTCTTATTTTTTATTTTTTTACCTCTGTGTTCCCCTATTGTCAAACCATCAGTGGAGAATTTCAGTTGGAGTTTTAAAATTATAGCGGACGTTTTTGCGCTCACACAGCTGAAGGCTTCCCGGAAAGTAGGCCAGGTGTGTTGGTCTGTGCGTGTGCTGTCCTTTCTTCACATTTTTTAATATCAACTCCAGCTTTGAGTGACATGTGTATTTAAAGGGTTCTGATCAAAGTTTGCCAGAGGATAGTTGAGCCCCATGTAATCTCGTCCCATCTCAGCCAATTCCCTGACTTTGGCTCACTATCTCATGTGACTCCATTTCAGTGTTTACTGTATACCGTGTACAGTATATGAAAGTTATTAAAAAGGGGAGGAAAAAAAAAACAGTCATCAAAGCCAAGACCTCTCTATGAAGGGAAAGATTCATTGCATTTACTCATACTGGAATTTGTCATCTGCATGCATTTACTAAGCAGTGGGCAGCTCTTGAACAGCACATAGGGGTTCAGTGTCTTGCTCAAGGACACAAAAGTATTCTGGGATGGACCCGGGAACCATTATGATGTTGCATCTCGTTTACGAGGGGGTCCTAAACACAATGATACAATGTATACACATTTAACAAAATAGAAACTACAACAACCAAATCAACCAAACAATATCAAACAAATATTTTGTCAAATGACAAAACAAGTAAACAAACAAGAGAGATGACAAGATACTAATAACAATAAAATCCGCACACCAGAATGTCTGCTGCTCCATCGTGGGTTTTTTCTTTATTGGTGGTAACGTTTCGAGCCGGGAGGCTCTTCCTCAGACCTTACTGAGAATAGTGCAGACACAGAGAGCATATATACTAACTAGAAAAAGTGCTCCTCGGAGCACAGGTCTCCGCCAGGTCAGGTAGGCTACTGTGGCCTCCTGGTGGCGCTATAATAGGCCAACGTGAAAAGGGTGCCATTTCTTCTTAGGCCTTGCACGACAATCGGACACTGACTGCATTCATGATTTGAGGCATTTTGTCAAAAACATGTGTTTTGCTGAATTAGACCTGTTGGTGGCGCTATAACAGGCCAATGTTAAAAGGGTGGCTTTTGTTCCTCAACATAGTGTGAATGTGCGTGCAAAGTTTGAGCGCAATTGGACGGTGCGTTCATGATTTGCAGAATTTTGTTCAAAACAAGCCAATAATGCAAATTTTAGATGTCAATCTTAGCCAATCAGTATGGAGAATGAAAAATCAAACACATCCGTCGTGATCACATGACTATAGAGATCATGTGTACCGATTTGCGTGAAATTTGGATACAATTGGAAGGAGTAGTATAAAAAAATGTGTTTTACACAAGTCGGCCTCCTGGTGGCGCTATAAAAGGCAGATGTAAAAATTGCAGGGCAAAGGTTTTTCCTTGACCTATAGGGAGTGTGCATACAAAGTTTTACACAGATCGGTGCAATTATAGGCAAAAACACGAATCGGCCTGTTATAGCGCCACCATGAGGCTGATTTAAAAATGTTCAAATGGTAGTTCTTCCTCGGCCTAATGGGAATGTGCTTGCAAAATTTCTCGGAAAGTGCATGCTGTGTTCATGATTTGAGGCATTTTGTTCAAAACGGAGCACTCCTGCAAACTTTGGAAGACATTTTTAGCCAATCAGGATGGAATATGAGAAATCTGAAAGACCCGTTTCGTTTAATGACTGTAGAGATACTGTGTACCGATTTGTGGGATTTTTGGACAAAATCTGTAGGAGTACTGTCAAAAAATGTGTTTTGCACAAATCGGCCTCCTGGTGGCGCTATAACAGGCCCCTGTGAAAAATTTGGGGCAGAGGTTCTGCTCTGGTATCCAGGGACTGTGTGTGCACAGTTTGGCTGCGAGCAAGCCAACGGTGCCGGAGATTAGCTGTACACAGACAGATCGAATGACGGACGGACACACGGACACACGGACGGACGGACAGGGGGTAAAACATACTCTCTCGCCATGCCTTTCGGCCTGGCGGAGACAATAACAAAACAACAGAACGCAAGTCAAGAGTATTACACTCCAGGCAAGCATAAATAATGGATCATTAATTCAAGATCAGAAAGTGTCATAAATGTCAAGATAGTATACAATATATTTAGAGTAATGATTAATGGTCAAGTGTTTAATTGTCAATATATAGTTATTCTTTCATTATAAACATGGTATCTAAATAACATGCATTTGTGGACTACAATAACCACCAATGACATGTGCATAGTATAACTAGCACACACACACACACACACACACACACACACACACACACACACACACACACACACACACACACACACACACACACACACATATATATATAGTGAGCTTTAAGACCGAGCTAGAATATGGAGAGTGAGTCTGCAGTCCTGACTGTACTAAATCACTGCATGTGATTGAGAACAGAGCGACACAGGAACGGTACAGTGAGGTCATGCTGTGTGAAAGGCTGACCTGAGGCTGTGAAAATGGTACAACAACAAGAGTTGAAAGACAGAAAAGACATACACTCCCAGAGGTGGAAATGAACCAAAAATGTCAAAGTGTCATAGTCAAAAAGAGATTTCATTTTTAGCAGCGGATGGAGGGAGGGGGGAAGATATCAAAGACGGGTGAGAAGATGTGATAGCAGGAGAGATTCTTTTTTATTTCAACTCATTTGTCT
>NC_139957.1:25679273-25689273 GCF_963454915.1 Gymnoscopelus microlampas | reverse complement strand
CAAATGGGTGTTAGGCAGAGAGAGATAGATTTATGAATTTATCCAAGGCACAAAAGTCATAGCTCTGTTCAGCTGCCATGGTGCACTGCGGCTCATTTCTGTATCTGAGGAACACACAGACAAGTTTACATTTGACTATGTCAAAACAATTCTGCTATATAATGTATTTCCCTTTACTGTATATCAGTGAGGATTTATGCAAATGGTTATAATGCTGTCATGCCTTTTCTCTGCCATAGTAAGAAACTGCAGGAGGTTTTGCGCTTCTGAAAAATCTCTGGAAGATGACATAAAAGGTGCAATCATTCTCTTTTGCAAAATGGCCATAAACAGCAGTGTGTGTGTGTGTGTGTGTGTGTGTGTGTGTGTGTGTGTGTGTGTGTATGTGTGTGCGCACGCGCACACATACACACACACACACACACACACACACACACACACACACACACACACACACACACACACACACACACACACACACACACACACACACACACACACACAGCCCAAAGGCACTCAGAGGTCAAGTAAACGGAAATGAGCTAGGCAACATGAAACACAAACTCAAAACACATCAATACACATTGAACAGATATCAACAGCCCTATAAATGCAGATTAAAATGATATGTGGGGGCAATAAATACGCTGTTTAATGGCTTAGCTTAGAGGGGCCCATCTCTCTTTCTCTCTCCCTCTTTCTCCGTCTCCCTATGTCTGTCTTTTTTACACACACACGCACACGCACACGCACACGCACGCGCACACGCACACGCACACGCACACGCGCGCGCGCACACACGCACACACACGCACACACACGCACACACACGCACACACACACACACACTGTAGAAAGGTGCATACACGGATATGTTTTTATTCGTTGATTTAGCTATTTAACTCAATGCAATTTACATATGGTACATGCAGAATCACTGCCAGACAATGCCTTGCTTTTGTTTCTTTAGGTTTCCAATTCGTTTCACCGAAGAGGTTTTTAAAAATTCATTAGCATTTTACACAAAACACCTCTGGGAGTCTCAGATTGATTTCTTATTAATAGGATGTTTGTAGTAATAAATTCTTTTGTACTTAAGGCAATGAATATGTAGACTTGGGACGCAGTCAGTACAAAAATGGCCCTGGGTGTTTGCAAGCGCGACCAACGGAGAGGAAAAATGTTAACGTCTTTATTCATTTGATAAGGAATGTACTAAACATTGTGAGTCTCTGAAAGGTGATTATTTAACTGTCATTTTCTTCACCTTCTGAATGTAGATTGTCGCCTTCTCTCAGTTTTACACCCAGGGTGATTTAGTTTTGATCGATCTGTGTGTGTGTGTGTGTGTGTTTGTGAGTGCGCGTGAGTGTGTGTGTGTGTGCGTGTGTGTGTGCGTGTATGTGTGTGTGTGTGTGTGTGTGTGTGTGTGTGTGTGTGTGTGTGTGTGTGTGTGTGCAATGCGTGCGTGCGTGCGTGCGTTCTATTAGCGTGCGTGTGTGTATCTTCATATCTAACAAAGGATTAACAGTACCTATGATATGTCAATGGTACTGGGAAACAAAGTGGTATCATAAACTTTTATGAAAATGTATAAATCTGAATTGAATTGATGGAATATGCAGCATGCCTGGTTGAGGAGACATACAATCAATATATATTCTTTAACTATCCTGTCCTTTTTTATTGGATTTTGTGGAAGTGTACATGCGTGTGTGTGTGTGTGTGTGTGTGTGTGTGTGTGTGTGTGTGTGTGTGTGTGCGTGCGTGCGTGCGTGCGTGCGTGCGTGCGTGCGTGCGTGCGTGCGTGCGTGTGTGCGCGTGCACGACCGTGTGCGTGTGTGGGTTTTTATGTGTACGTGTGAGAGTGTTTATGTGAAAGTGTAAGAGAAAAGGAGAGAAAAAGAGAGAGAGAGAGAGAGAGAGAGAGAGAGAGAGAGAGAGAGAGAGAGAGAGAAAGATAAGGCTATAGGAATCTTCACTGTGTGGTGTGTAAAGAAAATAAAGTACTTATGTAATTCTAGCCTGGTGGCCAAACTGTCTTTATAGCTATTCTTGAGCTCTAAATGTCTAATCCCTTAATAAGACATGGTGAACACTGCAGTGTTTGAAACGATTGGCTGGGCCGTTCAGTATGGAGTCAGAACAGTCTCATAATGAGTGAATGCACAAGTCTTGGTTTGTATTCACACATTTGATTTTTGAATGAACAAGTTCTGGTTTGCATGTGTTTCGTGTTTGTGTTTGTGTTTCAAGTTCACGTTCGTGTTTCAAGTCCACAGCTTTCGTGTTTCGTGCGTTTGTGTTTCAAGTTTGTGTTTGTGTTTCAAGTCCACAGCTTTAAATCCACAGTCTGTGTATTAAAGTCACGTTTGTGTTTTGTGTTTGAAATCCACAGTTTAAAATTCACAGTTTGTATTTTGTGTTTCAAATCCACAGTTTAAAATTCACAGTTTGTATTCTAAAGTCACATTCCAGATGCTCTGCTTCACAAATATAATTCTCTATTTATCTCCAAAACACTCAATTTACAAACACAAATCGGTTGGTGTGCATTTGCACACTGCTTCTCTGTGGTGGATCTCCTCTGTGCACGCACGAATCTTTTTGAGACTGACCTGACGGTGGGCGTAGACAAACGTCGTCATTGGCTGATAAATCTGTCAATCAAAATCATGATTCTGATTGACAGGTTCATCAGCCAATGAGACGGGTTCCCTTTCAGCCAATCATAAGTGCTGTTACATTTTCTCCGGCAATCAAACAGTCATATATCTATTCTCTGCACCTGGCTGCGCAGAGTAGAAAGCAAAGGGGGCGTAATGGCGGACACGACAGAAGTTTGGGGCAGGGATTGAGAAACAATATGAAGAATGCTGCTGGAAGTAGTGGTTAACAACGTGAATCTGTAAGTAACACATTTATGTTATTATCCCCTCATTGTAAATCATCTAATGTTATTGAATTATAATAAGTTGAAGCATTCTGCTTAGCCACGTAACAGATGATGATGATGATGATGATGATGGCATGCCGACGTTGGGTTTAAGCCTCAAATTCATGGTATTTGTCTTCACATGAGGGAAATACTTGTTTTACAAGCGAAGTGTAAATTGATTAAGATAAGAGTTGGATTATATTATCGAAATATAAAAAAACCTCTGGTGGGGTGGGTGTTATATTGAAACACGTGACCCGTAGAAAGATGTAACTAGGGGGTGTTTCCTGGCTGTGAGTGACGCATATGGTAGCATATTTCTACAGGTTACAGGTGTCAGCGTGACACCGCACCTCATTATTGTCATTGAAATCACAGAAGACAAACCTAAACAGTATGAGGGCTCGTCTTTGTTTATAAACCGCGGATTTTAATATATATATATATTTTTTTTGTGACAGGTTCAAAACTGAACTGTACTGTAGGGTCTGCAAGGTAACAGGATAGGTGGGCACTAGGGACATCTGGGCACCTCGATGTAAAATGGACTATTTTGTCCAAAATCTAAAAAAGTGTAAAATTTGGAAAATGTTTTTAAAGTATACATGATTAGAACAGGGGTCTTCAACGTTTTCAATGCCAAGGACCCCCTAGTTAAGAGAGAGAGATGAAGAAGGGAGTAAGAGACCCCCACTACATATTGCATAAAATTGTGTTGCAGGTTAAACTTTTTCATAGATTTCATAGATGTTGCACTATCATGTTGGATTCATGTTAATGTGTATTTTAAAACTGTCAATACTTAGTACACCTGACCTTTCACTCTGTACTTGGTCTGATCCTTTTTCACACCAAACCTCTTTGCCGAAAATAGCCGATCTACAAGCTCACTGTAGATTGGCTATATTTGGTTAAAGTTCTCCTCAGAATAGGGATGCTAGGGTTCAAGTGCTTAATGAAAACTGATAATAAATCCAATCACGAACATTTGACGGCCCCCCTGTAGTTACTTTGAGGACCCCCTGTTGAAGACCCCTGGATTAGAACATGCTTAAACATTTGACATTAAGGTTTAATATTTCTACAATTACTACAAATTGCTGCAAAACCTGTATAACTAATCGTTTTGGGGCAGAAACAAGAAGTTGAAGGATAAAATTAAGTCTGTTAATGATGTGCCGTGCATGTTCACATCAAGTATACTTTACATTACTTAAGACTGTTAATGATGTACCGTGCATGTTCACATCAAGTATACTTTACATTACTTAAGACTGTTTTTTATTTATGTATTTTATGGGTAGTAGCCTAATCAGCAGCTGAGCAAAATAGTGTAACATCATGTACTTTTTAATTATAATGCTGCATTTGATAGAACAACATTTGAGGATCTATATTGCTATATTGTGATTTATATCATGTGCCTCATACTCTACTGTCAGTGCCTTATATAAATCGTATTTTCTCCCCCTAGTTACAGGGACCATCTCATCTAGCCATGGGTTCAGAGCAGGCCAGTCATGGCCAGAGGCAGCTCACAAGTGCTGGACATTCCTCCAGTCCAGGCAGGCCAGAGCATGGCAAGAGGCAGCTTCCAGACAGCTCTTACAGTGGGGCAGGCCATTCCTCCAGTCCAGGCAGGTGTAACGGCCGAGAAGTGCAACGCCCTGAGCCGGAGTCGAACCCATGACCCACGGCTCACCAGTCCGGCCAACAACCCACCTGCGCCAAAGAAGCTAGCTCCCTCGGTGGAGGAAGTTGTGGCGAGTTGGGGACGCTACACAGGCCAGAGCATGCCAGTCATGGCGAGAGGCGGATTTTACAGGCCCCTGGGGGGTACACCACTAAGATGCCGAAGGCAAACTGCCTGACGTGTGGGAATCTTATGCCTTTGCAGATGTTGCCGTTGCATCTGCGGGCTTGCTCTTTGAACGTAAGCTGTACAGCTTTCCTCTAATTTCTGAAGTAATTTTTTCTCTTTTGTGTGCAAATGAGTGTTTGATTGTCTCTAGCTCTGTCTTTTTTTAGGAGAGTAAATCCGAGGCATCTCCTGACGAAGACTGCACGATTATTGAGGAGCCAGTGCGCCGTTCTACAGCTGACGCAGACCTTCCTACTGCTGAGATTGAAGACTCCATAGAGATGGGAGAGTCTTGTGAGGTAATCGAGGCTTATTCATTATATTCCATAGGAAGTAATCATAAGTTTCACTTCATAATGATATGATGCTTAAAGTTATAAATGGGCATGCTGTTTTGTTATGGAACACACAATATACTCATTTTGGATCATAGAATTATATTACTATTGCTAGACAATATCGTATGTCTGAGGTTCATTAACTCGGACTCTGTTTTTGTATCATTCTCTTTTGCTTTCTTTGTTTTGCAGGTTTGCCCAATCTGTCAGAGAGAATACCCAATAGATGTCCTTCCATTTCATGCCAGTATGTGTGGTGAATGGTAAGACGTTTTGACTATAGATTCAGATAAAAAGATGTGTTTGTACATGTTGGCACATGTACTTTATGTACACTGCACAAACACACTTTAAATTAATAATGTCATTACTGTATTTGACAATGTTATCTACAGATAAATATTTCTTGCGACCAGCTTGCTTGGGACCAGCTGGACAAGCAAGGACTTATTTTGAAATAGTCATGAAAATGAGTTATGATTTTACATTTTTTATTTGGGCTGCCTAGGGAAGCAGCCAGGACCAGAAGTGGAGAGGAATTGCCAGCACCTTCAGTTCCAAGAGGAGCTGAATTCTCAGGACCTTCATGTCAGTTGTTCCGACAACATGAATGGTGAAGACGTCAATCGACATGTTTGTCAATTGCCATGCAGAAGCTGAAGACTGGCTTCAGTATTAATTAAGGTTGGTATGTTGGCGCACACACTTCCTATGTTTGATGTTTACCTGGTATCCTATTTTGTATGACGGTATTTGCACCCTACTTAATGAAACTATATCCAGTATCCTGTCGTTTTGTGCCTAGTGTTCATGCCATATACTGCCATTAAATGGGGCACTGCCATCTCCCCTTTGTTTTTACATTTTCTTTTGACATTCTGCTAGTCTCACACTCAGTTTCGCTGTCGTGACACTGTTGACCAGGGGTGGAACCGAAACTGCAGCAGCAGCTCTGGATGTTGCTGATCTTGACCATCGTGAAACTATTGGTTTGGTGGGTAACGGTTACAATTTAGCATGTCTTACACAGAGTTTTACACCATGTTTGTCATCACATGCATCAAACGGATAAGTGAATTGGTCAGTGTTGGCAAATTTTAACAAGCTTTGTGTGTCCCTCTGATGTACTCCAAATGTTGACTATTTGAAATTCAACTTTTGCCCTTTTTGTGGAATGCCTCCTGGAGGCAACTTTCTACCTAAATAAATTTGGTCCCCTTTTGTGATGTGTCCCTGTTGTAGCTCAAGAAAGCAGATCTTACTGAAGAAGAAATGAGCCGTGTCACTGATCTTTGCCACTCCTGGTATCAAGCTACTCTGAACTCCACCAACCAGGACTGGCTGTTTCAGTGTCTTCTTTCACATGCTGTAATAATTTGATCAATGAGGAGAGTAAAGGGTTAACATAAATTAGTTTCAGACTTATTAATATAGTAATTAAGAGAGAGAAAAACCAAACTAATGCCAGTAAACTTGAAAGTGATGTATTTTCTTTTTAAAGTGGTTAGCAGAGTTATCTATTCATATTGGGTTTTGATAAGGAGTCAAACAGGTCTAAGGTATTTGGTTTTCATATTTAATATAAAACGTTAACTAAGCAAAGACTACGGAGTGGTTTTATGTTGTATGAGTGGGTGCAGTGGATTGGATGCGAGGGGTTCCAGAGTAACAATTGCCCGTGGGAGAGAGCGGAAGAAGGTAGAGAGAGGAAGGACTGAGAAGAATGTATTTGGAGAAATAAGAAATGTAAAAAGGCCTCAGTACATTGTTGGGTACAAGTGTGTCAGTGTTTGCCAGCGGAGCGTGTGGTCAACTGGCCAGAGAACTACGCCATTATCTGCTTGGAAAAGACTGTTCTGGACAGAGAGTCCAGCTCTGTTGCCGTTTGAAATGTTTTCCATTGCAAGTACTGTATCAGAGAAATGTTTTCCATTGCAAGTACTGTTTGAAGACTCTGCAAGTACTGTGTCAACAAAGAACTATCTGTTGGAGTTACTGAGGACCAGAATCACCGCATCGCCGGAACGTCTCGCAGGCCTGCAACGTGGGGTGGATGTGCGTGGGTGTGTGGGCCCACAGTGTGTTAATGGTTTAAAGTTACTGTCAAGTTCACGGTTATTATGGGTTAAGTTCATGGTTAAAGTGTTATTTTTGCAGCTTTAATTAAATGAGGGTTAAAGAAAGGTGAAGTAAAAGTCAGGGAGAGTGATGGGGAACAGATCTTTTTTTTTTTTTTTTACTAGATTTGTTGCAATTTTGATACATGACGTGTGTGTGTACATTTTTTTCAAGGTATATCATTTAGTTTTGGTCAAGTGTTTTATTTGGGGAAAAAACAGTTTGTTTTTGCACATGCATGAGTATTTGGGTTATTTGGGTAGGCCTATTGTGGTTTAAGTTCAAGTTCATTCTAAAAGGTTTTTAAGCCTTGTCATATATTTGTTTGTCATTTATTTTCATTTCATTTTTTTAATATTTTATTTGAATTTAAAAGGGAATTCATTTGTGTAAAAAAAAAGAGAGAGGAAAAAAAAAACCCTTCTGTAAAGTTCTATTCCCTTGAATTTAAAATGTTGTCCGGGTCAGTATCTCCGAATGGTACATTCACTGACAGTTAAAGGTAATGTGGTGTTTATTAGCAGGGTACAGGAAGTGTTACCCAATACAGTCAAACCTTTGAGGTAGCTACCTAGATTATTCAAATGCAAACACCCCAAATAGACTGTTGGGGTACTACAGCAACAATATTCAGCATGATTTTGTGGTGTATAAAAACACTTGCTGCATTTTGTGTTTAAAATATTTTTTATTTATTTTTATTTTTTTAAAGGGCCGTAGCAATAGTGTATACTGAACAGTCAAAACCCCTATTTAAATTGAGACACTCTTGTGTACACAAGTCACTCTTGTTATCTATGCTGCTGCATTGTCTGAAGGAAGCCAAACAAAAATACGTTTTACTCTTATGTACCTACACACAAACTCTTAAGTACCTCTACACAAAGCACAACCTTGAAACTTGGTCTGGATCAGTGAACTTGAAAAATGCAGCTTTATAACTGCAATTGTTAAGGTGTATACCATATAATGTCAATAAAGGTTGGTGTTAAACTTTGTCCTATAATGTTCCACCTGCCAGTCCCAAAGCAATGGACAGATTAAAGGAGGTGTAAGCGAAGCTGGTTAATATGTACGGTATATTCCCAAATTATTATATTGATGGTATTTATTCAGTAACAGTTCTGTCGCTGCAGCTCTTAAGTAAAAAATAGCATTCTCAGGTTGGGATACCAATTTCATCCAAGATTAACAGTGAAGTTGGAAGTAATGAAACTAGGGGAGTGAGGTCATTCCCTTTACATTGCCCCCCGTCTATACATCCATGTGATTAGATGTTTACAATCCTGGCCGTGCACCTATGAAACTACTGCTCACGTCAATTGGAAAACGTTTACTTGTTTCATACCTGTCCTACACGTTTAAGTCATCAGTGTTGATTTTGTTCATGTGTTAAAAAGCTTTATATCCACATGGTAATCATTAGTGTTCAGTTACAGGGTTCTCAGATCTAAAGTACCAATTTCTTGAAATGAATGAGCAGACAAAATTGTATAAGCAGATCTGGGTTCTCTCTGGGTGTGAATTGGGTGTTTCACAAGTTATAGAGCATTAAACTTTATAGAACTTTGCTATGAACTAAATGGACACCAGGAATTTAAATCTAGTCACCACTGGCCTGGTCATAGCTGTGTCAGTTCAAGTAACGGGGCACACTGAGCACTATATTTTGTCATTCTAAGTCAAGTGGATGGAAGAGTTCACACAGACTATAAAAGGAAAAACAATGTTGAACGATATACAATGAAATACAATGGTGAACGATAATGCTCAGAGTGAATAGCAAGTGAAGTTCCATTTCATGACATTTAAATTCCCCATCACTACTGTATGACTTATAAATGTTTAATTATCAGCACTAGCAATCGCTTACCAGGACAGGCTTGTTTGAAAACGTCCATGGTCTAAAGTCAAGGGTGGACTCTGTGACATGAAACATGTAGAAGGAAAAAAAGCTAACCTTGCAAGTGTTTAATACTTCTTAAAGTCACTTGAACAACAACACTGCAGTACAATGTTCTAGACAATTTTATTTTTATTTGGAAGCTTTCCTAAAACTAAAAGCTCATATTTGACACACCCGGTATCTCATTATGATGTTGCCTCAAGTAAGTTCACAACATATTGGACAGTGTTGAGATATATGTCCACTCCAGAAACGTAAGAGCACTTATGATTGGCTGAAAGCGAACCCGTCTCATTGGCTGATGAACCTGTCAATCAGAATCATGATTTTGATTGACAGATTTATCAGCCAATGACGACGTTCGTCTACGCCCACCGTCAGGTCAGTCTCAAAAAGATTCGTGCGTGCACAGAGGAGATCCACCACAGAGAAGCAGTGTGCAAATGCACACCAACCGATTTGTGTTTGTAAATTGAGTGTTTTGGAGATAAATAGAGAATTATATTTGTGAAGCAGAGCATCTGGAATGTGACTTTAAAATACAAACTGTGAATTTTAAACTGTGGAATTCAAACACAAAATATAAATGTGACTTTAATATACAAACTGTGGATTTAGAGCTGTGGATTAGAAACACAAAATACAAACTGTGAATTTAATACACAGACTGTGGATTTAAAGCTGTGGACTTGAAACACGAACCTGTGGACTTGAAACACGAACGCAAAGCATCGCATTTGTAGTGCTGAACCAAAAAAACACATGCAAACCAGAACTTGTTCATTCAAAAATCTAGTGTGTGAATACAAACCAAGAGTGTGTGAATACAAACCAAGACT
>NC_139957.1:25649273-25676773 GCF_963454915.1 Gymnoscopelus microlampas | reverse complement strand
TTTAAAGATTGTGAACTGTCCACTGCCTGAAGTTGCCTCCTCTCGCAGTGGACATGTCCCACAAAATGTGAGACTGAGACATAGAGACTGTCTACTTTGGTTGCATTGTAATGATAATGATGTTGTGGCATGCCTCCTGGTGGAGATTTGTACTCCATTGAGCGCACCTTTCTAGTATATTACTTTTTCTCTCTGTATGTACCCATTCTTTTTCTTTCCCATCTTCTTCGGTGTGCTCAACTGTTCCTCTCTACTTTCCCTTTATTTCCGTTTCAGAGTCCCCACCCTCCTCCTTCCCTGAGTGGCCATGAAGGAGGCCGTAGTGGGCAATCGATACCCAGTGATGTGGGGAAATCATATTTTTTTCCCCTTTTCTCCTTTAGCAAATTCAATTTGGTCCTTAACATTCCAGTGGCTTTAATTAGATGCCCATGGTAGCAAATTGCAATTTACATTTTTATAGTTTTTCAAGTTAATTAGCTTGCTCACTCAGCCAGACCTGGCTTGTTTATGCTACACCCCAACTCGCATCCCCACCCCTCCCTTTCTCACTCGGCCCCAACCCCCCAGCTTAATTTTTGGGGGTCTCTCCTCACATCTGTTTGTTGCAGGGGTTTCTTTTTTCCTCCAAAGAGAAATTTTAATTAATAAGGCTTAATGTCTCACAACTCCTTCTGAGCAAATCCAATCACCAAAAAAAGGGAAAAAAAGAAGAAATAAAAAAACATTTTTATGAGCCTTTTAGGAAGATAGGATATCAAAAAATGTCCCTAACCTCCTGCTTGCCATTACCTCTCATCACCACCAACAAACAAACAGATAAAAAACACTTTAATCACCACTTTTAAGACCTGAAACATAATTGAGCTTGTATCACATCTTTCTTGTTCAACTCTTTTCTTCGGCTACTTGCTGTACTGAGTTCTCTGGTTCTTGGCCTTGACTTGTGTGAATGCTCTGTGGTTCTGACACTTTAAGTCACATCAGACTGGAAAGGAATTTCCACTGCCACGTATTGTTGTGGAATAACAGAGCTGTTCATGTACCACTACCAACTGTCCTTACCAACTGACAAGTACAGATGAGTGACTGCCTTCTTTTTTATTTTTCTCTTCTTCTCTTTTCTTATTCTCAATGCATTGTTAACTGTAAAAAACAAATTATCCCCAGAAATTTTACAATTTAGTCATTTAGCAGACACTCTTATCCGCAGCAAATTAGAGGAAATGAAAGGTCTAGTGTTGAAACAACACTGCACGTGTGGGATTAGAGCGCAATGAGAAGAAAGATACGTAACACTCCTATTGTAGCATCTAAGCAGACACAAACACAATATATCCAGTACGTAATCTGGACTTGGTTCTGGTAGAAATGGAGGTGGGGTTTTAGACTTCAGAGGAAGATAGCGATTGTCTCTGGAGTCCTACCGAAAGGAGTGAGGTCATTCCAGAGCAAGCTTGGGAGTCAGGAAGGAGGAGAGTGTGTGGCCAGCTGGGGTGGTGGCATGGATGGTGGCCTGTGGTAGCAGGCAGCAGTGTGCGGGATGGGGTTAGATCATAGCCTGCAGGTGCACAAGAGAGAAAGAGGAGACTGAAGACCACATACTGTAAGAGTGTGCTTCTGTGTACTGTTCTGTACTGTACCGTGTGTGTGCGTGCGTGCATGCGTGCGTGTGCCGTGCGTGCGTGCGTGTGTGTGTGTGTGTGACAGAATGAGAATGATAAAGAGCGAGAGAGGGAGAGGGAGAAAGAGCGCACGTGCGAGAGAGGAGTGAGTCAGAGAACGACTGGGCCAAAGAGACAGTCAGCCAAGCAGACAGGCGAGTCACCTCTACTGTCAGTCAGCAGCCCCCTTATGAGCCGAGGACTAAATGAAACAAGGCCTCGGAGCTCCTATATGTTGCCTCCTGTTTCTTCCTTTTTCGCCATCACTCTTCGTCTCCCTAACAGACATGGGACAGATCGCCAAGGAATCCTGGAGACGGTGAGGCTGGCTGGGCGACCAGCGATGTGTAGGCTGCCAAGAGACAATATATACAGTACACGTAATAACCTGGCATGTTAACTAATGCCTCTGGAGTTTACTTTTTAAGCCAGGTCTCTGTCAGTCCCAAGCAGTCGATGTTAGACTCTACAAGCAGATGTTCAAGCTGTTCATGTTTGTTAACCATGCTTCTGATGTTCAAGTGTCCGCAAAACAGTCCTTTAAGTTTACAACGAGAGTCACATGCTATTCTGGCCTGATTGAGTGTTTGAAGGATTATTTTTGAACTGTAATGCTCACTATAATGTGGTGCCATTTTTTTCTGTCTGTGTCTCAGAGGAGGGGCCGTGGACAGTTCAGAAACCCACTTACCAGTGACATCATCGATGGGGAATCCAAGCTAATAGAAACTGCAGGCTTTCTATTCCTGGAAAGTTAGCATGCCATAATGGAAGCTATTGTTCTCACGTTAATAAAAACATTGCAATCTTGTTGGGGAAAAAAACCCTGCCCAGCGATGATGTCTCTGGTAGGCGGTTTTCTGAACTGTCCAAAGCCCTCCTCTGAGAGACAGACTGAGTAGACAAAAATGTTACCCTATTATAATGAGCATTAGAAGATAGGCTGAAAATGGGTGAAGTCGTCCTTTAAAGTAATACAATGCAGGTCCACAAATAATGATTTTTAGCAGCCTCTGCTGGTCATTACCGTCACTCCAGGCCGTTCGTTTATTCCTCCGTTACCCAGAATTCCATTTGTTTTCACCGGAAGACGGAAGCGTTTCAAAAAGCGTTCTTTTAATTGTTTTATACTATCTGTGGATCGTTTCTCTTAGCCAGTGGAGCTTTAGTTACTGTGAGCTGTGTTTTCTTTTTCTGTTGTTTTTGATCTTCAAATCCTACATCCTAATCTCTTAAAAACAGCGTGATATTCCTTTTTGTTATTAGCGCGGTAGTTCCTGGCCAAACAGGAAACCGGTGCGGTGGTTCCTGGCCAAACAGGAAACCGGTGCATTTCCCTTCCCCCACAGCAGCGCAAACAGACATGGTGTTTGATACAAGCTGAAAGCTCCATTATATTTCTAAGTAAAAGAGTGAAATAAACAACTTGTAGGCTAATGTAACCTTCCATCACATGTAAGTTGAGTAGAGTTGTCAGTATTGTTATGGAGTGAAGCTAAAAGACATATGTGTCAACTTTGAAAGAGAATTAGTTAATTATCTTAGTTTTCTTCGTTTGCTGTCCAACTGATTGGATTCTCTAGGTGAGTTAGCTACCATAATGATCTGCTTCGCATTAAAAATGTACATACAATAGAGCTTAATTGTGTGTACATACAGGTATACTTTTAATAATGTACCTGGTAAAACCAAAACTTTTCAGGATGAAGCATTTGTAAGAGGTGGAGTGGATATGTGTTTGTATGTTGAATTGAGCTATGTTTGATTGTGATGCTAGCAATTAGTGGCAAAGCTCATAAAGTGTGTGTGTGTGTGTGTGTGTGTGTGTGTGTGTGTGTGTGTGTGTGTGTGTGTGTGTGTGTGTGTGTGTGTGTGTGTGTGTGTGTGTGTGTGTGTGTGAGTGTGTGTGTGTGTGTGTGTGTGTGTGTGTTTTCAATTATGGTTCAATCTGACATACAGATAGGCAATGTGAAAAAATAGTACAATGCCACTGTTGTGTTGTGTTGTGGCGTGGCGTGGCGTGGCGTGGCGTGGCGTGGCGTGGCGTGGCGTGGCGTGGCGTGGCGTGACTTGTGACAGGGTGGCTGTGATGGTTCATGGCTGACTTGGTGGCAAATGTAGTCCTATTTCTCATGGCCATCTTTCTTTCTTTCTTTCTTTCTTTCTTTCTTTTTTTCTTTCTTTCTTTCTTTCTCTTTCTTTCTTTCTCTTTCTTTCTCTTTCTTTCTCTTTCTTTCTCTCGACATTAAGTCTGTTGTGTTGTGGCTGATGATGAAGGTTGTAAATTGTGACACGGTGAGTGTATTGGTTCATATGACACTGCGTCCTGTCAACTGTGCCAATCACCTTTGAGTGTAATCTATATTGATCATACAGGGGTTGACACTAACGGTTGCCCGACTGCCCGTGACAAGTAAATAAGACTTTCGGGCAAGTGGAGTTTGCTTTCAGGTTGCCCGACAGTCAAGTGCATTCTGTCTTAATAAAATATTATAGGGTATTTATGAAGAACAATGCTACCTTTTTACAACTAGCAGTTGCACTCATTCTGTTTTTTCAATGTGACTTTTGCCACTCTGCAGCTATCGATTGGATTTCACATGAATTTGTTCTACAAGCGCAAATTTCACCTATCATTTTATAATGGAAAATGTAGTTTTCGGGCAAGTGGGCATGACCTTTGGCAATTAGAACATGACCTGTACTTGCCCAACGGGCAAGTGCCTCTGAGACCTTAGTGTCAACCCCTGTCATAGTGTGTTGTATAGCCTACATGTAAGCAGCAATGTATGTTGTTTCTGAAAAGCAGAAGTTCTTAGAGAATTTGTTATGAATGTCGAATGTTATTTAATTATGTTAATTTGTTGATTTGTCATTTAATAACGGTGCCAGAACTTTTGTTTCATCACTTCGAATTTCACTTGTTTATCTTGTATCCTGAGTTCTCTCTCCTGATTGGATAAAATTGTTATCCCGATCTTAAAATGTATTTTCTATTCATCAAAGAGCTGGACAGACAGGGAGCACCCAAAACACATTTTTATACAGTATTATTTTATCCAAACATCACGCAAATCGCTTTCAGATTTTTTAGATTCCATCCTGATTGGCTTACATTGGCTTCCAAAGTTTGCAGGAGTGCTCCGTTTTGAACAAAATGCCTCAAACCATGAACACAGCGTGCAATTTCCGTGAAATTTAGCACGCACATTCCCAGTTTAGTTTGCCTCAAAAGGTCAAGTGGAGACAAAAAAAGAAACTTTTCTCATCCACATTTTATTTTTAATTTTTTAAGAACGTAAACCAACTCAGGCCAAATTTTAACAATGTATTTCACTAAATAGACCCTTTGAAGTTGGCATTCTGTGAACTCTGTACACTTGGAAAAGGCAAAAATATGTGGGGGCACAAACGCAAAGTAAAATTCCCCAATTACTGTAATAGGTATACCCTTGTATACCCCTGCAGCCAGCATCATTCGGGGCCATATTTTGATGGAAATCATCTGCCTCAGGAGCTGCCCCTGGCATGGAGAACAAATCCTATAGAACTTAAGGGAGCATACTTATCAGCTTCAAAGGTGTTCCTGAAAACTACCTACTGTACCAACTCATGAGTCACATATTGGAGTTTACCCTTCACTAGCCATGGTGACTGTGTACTGTATGCTCAACTTACTGTGCCCTTTTCAGCTTTTGAATCCAGTCTAGCTTGTGTGCACCTCACATGCCTTTTCTCATGGTATTGCCGTCCTTTTGCTTTCAAAGTGTTAGATGGCCCAGAATTAACATTATCCCATATGCCCACATACAGTATGTATTGTATTATGTGCACAGTAAGGATCCATTTGGGGTCCATTTGGTTCCATTTGGCTTTACACTCTCTTTTGGTTAAAATCCACAGTAAAACCATTGTGGTTGTCCGATGTTCCATCTTGATTGGCTAAAATTGGCTTCCAAAGTTTGCAGGAGTGCTCTGTTTTGAACAAAATGCCTCAAATCATGAACACAGCATGCAATTTTCGTGAAATTTTGCGCGCACATTCCCACTAGGCCAAAGAAGAAATGCCATTGGACTTTTTTTCAAATCAGCCTCATGGTGGCGCTATAACAGGCCGATTTTTACCTATAACTGCACCAATCTGTGTAAAACTTTGTACGCGCACTCCCTAGAGGCCAAGGAAAAACCCTTTTTTTATATTAAGCCACAGAGTTGGTTCTGAACTCGGACAGGTCAGGGGTGTTAATGCTCTTCCTCAACTTTGTTGGTACGCAGCCATTCTGCGAGCCAGCGAAGGCCACTGTTTTCTATTCAGTTGTTCTGGTTGCTTTGCACGCAGATAAACGCCAGTGTCTCCTCAGCCATTAATTTTATCACTTCATCTGCAGTGACCGTGGTTGGAGGCTGAGTTTCGTCCATGTTTGACATGGTGAGTTCTTTAAGCAGCGAGGTCGATCACTGTTGCCAAATGAGCCCATAGTGGTGTTTTAGCTGCTGATTGGTTGGCTGGCGTATGAACCTTAAGGATGGTACTGTATGGCAGGATGGCAGCTGATCAATCACCCGTTCTGTCCTTTTATCAGTAGATAAATGCTGTGTATGTGATTTATTCAATATTGTACTGTACTATACTGGGGAGGCGATTGAGTTGAGGGTAGGTAGGTGTTAGGGAAGCATGATATTGCCATTTTTTAAGTGCATGGTGAAATTCTTTTCTGCTTCACATTCAAACATAAATATTATAAAACAAAATAATCGTCTAAAACCGATATATTATTTTGACACAAAGGTCAATGTTGCTGATACCTATGATGACCGATTAATCATGCATCCCTAGAGTGCATGTGTATTTCTGTGTATATGGAGGTCACCCACTGGAGGCGGCTGGATGGTGTGTAGGAGGACGTGATGGGGGTGGAGGAGAGAGGAGAGCCTCTGACCTGATGTTCCAGCATCAGCACCCCCACCCCATCTGTTAATTAGCGCTGTTCGCCAACCAGCTGTTTATAATTAAATTTATATGGAGTGGTGAATAGCCGGGTAAAAAATAAAATAAGAAAAGCCCAGAGCTGATCCATCAGCGCGCCACGAAGTGAGTGTTCAGCGACCATCACGTGGTTTGTAAAATACACAAGAACATAAAAAGCTCATTAAGAGAAACAATAAAGGGACCCCCCACCACCCGAGTGCTTCAAACACCATCTTGAGCTGTGCCCTGGAAGCGTTCGCCTACCTCCTCTCCCTCTCCCTCTCTCTCTCTCTCTCTCTCTCTCTCTCTCTCTCTCTCTCTCTCTCTCTCTCTCTCTCTCTCTCAACCAACGTTTCCCTCCATCTTTCTCCTTCGCCATTGTGTTTGCATTAGAAAGACCATTAATTTGTAACCTCTCCTTTCTCCTGTGTATCTCTCTCTCTGTCTGTCTCTGTCATTGTCCCATGGCATTATTGTTGGTTGGCGTGCACAAACGGTGATAGCCGGGCTGCCAGAGGCAGATGTCTGGGAGCCAGCGAGAGGGGTAGGGGTGGGTGGTACTTGATGAGGGCAGGAAAAACAAGCTCCTCTTCAATATACAGTAGTACTGGCACATTGCCCTGGCCCACAGAACCAATTGCAGAGTGCTTCATTTATATTCTGTCGCGTAAATCAGCTATTTTTGTCGTGTGACACCGGGGCATGACACCAGCGCACAACCAAGAATACATCTGGCTGAATGAAGACAACAACCAAAGAACAACAACAACAAAAATGCTATCTCAAATCAACACACCACCACCACAACAACAACAACAACAACAACAACAACCTTCACTCACTCACTCGTCGCTCGCTCTGGCTAGTTAATTATTGCTCAGAGCTATTTAAATACACCTAATTAAATCAAATGCAAAGTAGATCATTAGTTGAAAGATGCTCGCTCCCTGATGGAGCAGAGCTGGCAGTGTAGCCACGCAAACAAAAGGGCACCCTTGATAGCTCCGTGGTCAGTGACTGCTAAAATATTCATCCGGCGCCAGGCCCTGTAGAGAGACTGAACTGGCAGGCGAAAGCCTGTCTATGTAAAAAGCCAAACAATGGTTTAATTTCAGTTGAATCAGAGCCACCGCTATTCAGCGAGCTGTTCAAACAAAGTATAGGGGGCAAATAATCCAAAGTAAATATCAAAGGATCTGACAGCCAGATATCTAATTGTTATTTCCATTTTCCCTTGAGGACTGCTTGTGTTTCTTTACATAAGAACGAAACACAGTGGGGATTGTGGATGCAGCACATATGTAGAAAACAATTGTGTTTGTTGATTTAGTAAGGAAATGTAATGAGTTTTTTCAGTGAACATATGTAGCCTACTGTACATACAGTTAGGAGGAGTTTGCTTTAATCAACTGAAGTGCAGAAAGTGGGACACCAACAGCCATAACTTAAATAATGTATTGATTTATTTATTCATTTATGATGACCACTAAATATACTGTAAATTGTATGAAAGAAGAGAAGAGAAGAGAAGAGAAAGGAGAAGAGGCGAGGTGAAACAAGATGAGGCAAAATGAGGCGAGATGAGATGAGGTTAGGCTAGATGAGATGAGGTGAGATGAAATTAGATGAGATGACGTGAGATTATATGAGATCCGATTCAATGAGATGAGATGAGATGCAATGAGATGAGGGGAGATAAGATGAGATGAGGTGCGGTGAGGTGAGGTGAGGTGAGGTGAGGGGGTTAGGTGGGAATATACTGTAGATAGATGAGATGAGGTGAAGTGAAATCAGGCGAGATGAGGAGGAAGGGGATGAGGTAAATTGTGGTAAATCAGAGGACGCACATTCCAGTCTCCAGTGTTATGAAGGCCCTTCTCCCCTGTCAACCCATAATTAACTATTGACCGCGCCACAAACATGAACCAAGCAGCAGTAGTCCCCCCCCCCCCCCCCCCTGACTAAAGACTAAAAACAGACTAAAGGCTAATGGGCTAAGAATGTGATACATCCCTTGAAGGCCTTTAGTCCGCTCCACTTACGTTTCTGCTTAGGCTGGGAAACATTGGTGTTTGATTCAGCCTACCGTGGCTAACATAGAGCACCATCCACAGCACTTCAATGCTCTCATGATGATCTATCGTGCAGTTTTATTCAAAACTGACAACAGTGTGTGTGTGTGTGTGTGTGTGTGTGTGTGTGTGTGTGTGTGTGTGTGTGTGTGTGTGTGTGTGTGTGTGTGTACAAGTGTGTCATCATGCATGTGTAAGAGTGTTAGCAACACAGAGCAGAGCAGATGGAAGCATGGGAAAGGGGATTGCTTGCATCGGCATTACCACTGGCATCACTAGCATCGGGCCACAAGGATATTTACACACACACGCACGCACACACGCACGCACGCACGCACACACACACGCACGCACACAGAAAAGTCACAGTAGGCCTACTAGAACTGCCCACAGAGTGACAGGAACTTGTATGCAAAACACATACACGCCCACACACAAATGATGTATTCACAGAGGAAGAAACAAACAAGCTTCCAGTTATACTCTACAGCATGCCAGGGTTTGATGGTTTGGTCCCTATGGACTGAAAGCTTGGACCATAGACAATATTTAATCTGTTAATATCATTCATCTGCTTCCAATGTGTATGAAATGAACTGCATTGTAAGCAAGGTTAATTTAGTGTCTTCTTATAACCTTTCTATCTGTGTATACACCTGTCATCTAATTCTGTACAGTCCAGTGCACAGCATATATATGAGCCTACTGTGGCTGTCGGTGAAGACGAAGCAAATCAAATACAAACTAGAGAAAGTGCTCCTCGGAGCACAGGTCTCCGCCAGGTCAGGTACGATATTGTGGCCTCCTGGTGGCGCTATAATAGGCCAATGTGAAAAGGGTGCCATTTATTCTTCAATCGGACACTGCATTCATGATTTGAGGCATTTTGTTCCAAAAATGTGTTTTGCTAAATTAGACCTGCTGGTGGCGCTATAACAGGCCAATGTGAAAAAGGGTGGCATTTCTTCCTTGGCCTAGTGGGAATGTGTGTGTGAAATTTCACGGAAATCGCAAGCTGCGTTCATGATTTGAGGCATTTTGTTCAAAACGGACCAATCCTGCACATTTTGGAAGCAAACCTTAGCCAAGGAGGATGGAATATGGGAAATCGGACAGATCCGTGTTGATCCCATGACTATAGAGATACTGTGTACCGATTTGCATGACGTTTGGATACAATCTGTAGGAGTAATGTAAAAAAATGGGTTTTGCACAAATCGGCCTCCTGGTGGCGCTATAACAGGCCAATCTGAAAAATGTGGGCCAGAGGTTCTGACTTGGCATCCAGGGATTGTGCGTGCACAGTTTCGCAGCGGCCGGGCCAACGGTGCCAGAGATTAGCTGCTAACGGACGGACAGGACGGACACACGGACGGACGGACGGACACACGGACGGACGGAGGGTAAAACATACTCTCTCGCCATGCCTTCGGCCTGGCGGAGACAATAAAAACTCTCTGACAGAAGGTGTTTCAAGGACATGGAAATGTTAACCAGTATGGGCATTAAGCTCCTCCATACAACGTACTGTAGGAAGCGAATGTAAATGAACAGCAATTAAGAGCATTATTATATTTTATTTCACGCCTGTCTTTATCTGTCAGTCAATTCCACTAAATGTGTGCACATAGTGTAATTATCACCTTCAGCACCGAACATTTAACGCGGCTGTCTACCTGTAATTACAGGGACATGATGACAACTATGATGTGTTGTTATCCAGTTGATGGACACTCTAGCTCGCTTGATGATTGGTCAGAGACACAGTCATACTACGCACACATGTGGAGTACAAGACAGGAACAAAGCAACAGAGTTGACTCCAAAGTGCTACAGTATAAGTATATGCCAGCTAGGACCGCCAGGTCTCCTTGATATTATAATGAGTCTCCATGGTTGGCAAATATGATCATAAATATTCAGAAGTGGTGGGTGTACTGTACCGTAGTTGGAAAGTGAACAAATGGCTCATGCTTAGATATCATGAATATCAATGCAAAAATGCTGAATATCAATGTCCTGGCTCAGCGAGAACCAGGCACATAAGGCTTGAGCATTATTTGAGCAGTAAAGTTGACTTTGCCTGAGACCTGTGTCATCATCGAGTTTAGTTTTTGGGGATGGTTAGTCATTCTATTATTCATTCCATTAGTTCTAATATTCATTTCATTATTTTCTAATTATGAGCTCCAACATTACTGTACAGAATATTGAACACCAGTTATACTAACATATACTAACACATATAACATCACTGCCATACTAATCTCTCAAGACAGATTCTGCTAACAGCAGAATCTGTTGGCACCACTGCTTTAAACATGTAGTGTTGTTGTTTGTAGGAATAAACACAGAAGCACCCCGGAGTTTTTTGTGTTCATAAGTGATGAATTCACCATAGTCAGAAAGGGAGAAAATAATCCAGACAACACAAGTATCAGTGCAAAATGCACAATATTAATGTTTTGACAGGAGTGTCTGACCTATAAACTTTACTACAAATGTTTGATTAATGGCTGTCTGCTCTCTGCCTAATATCGCACCCTTGCCTGGGGCCGTTTTATTTCTTTTTCTTTTTTGTTAAAAGGCCTAATACACAAGCTTTTACTGGTAGCAGTGGGTATTGAAAATAAAAAAGTATCATATTAATTAATGTTAATTCTGTCATATTTGGGGTCAATATCGATTCACAGGCTTCGAAAAGCTTCTACCATAACACATTCAGAAAGTTGAAGTCTTATAAAACGATCTCAACTTTTCCGGGAATCTCAACTTGTTTTAGTCAGTTGGTCCCAGCATAATCCTGCTCAGAAAAGCAAACAGCATTTCACTAAGAAAACAAATTTACTTTACCTGTTCACTCATCAAAAAAGCCAATTCATAAAACCATTATTGGGACCAGTATTTGAAACGACTGTCAGTCCTCCTATATAAATGCTATTTGGTTTACCACGGTCCTCCAGGGCTCTATACTTGGCCTGCTCCTTTTTTCCCTCTACAACAAATATTTTTACCGAAAATAGTCGATCTACAAGCTCACAGTGTGTTGCAACGTGACGCATTGTGAACTTGTAGGTCTGCTATTTTCGCGTGTGTAGTGAATTAGGTCAAAGGGGAGCTGGTTTGGGATCTGCGCTCACTCACAGCAGGCTATAGAACACACGTTACAAGATAGGTGGTTGAGGGTTAAACAGAGTCAATAGACAGCCTTTCCACTCCAATAGAATTATGAGCAGGATAGATGGCGCAGACATGACATCAATATCTACTTATCCATGTGTCCATCTATAAATCGGCTGAGTGGTGTGTGATTAAAAGGTGGTGTGATTCATGTCTTCGATTCCATTGATCTCCTTATATCAACCATTAGTCCAGGCTTACATTTACAATATGAGCACTTGCATGCATGCGCACGGGCACACACACACACACACACACACACACACACACACACACACACACACACACACACACACACACACACACACACACACACACACACACACACACACACACACACACACACACACAGTATGTATATTGACACGCAGCAGACGTGCAAATATGCACCAAGGGACATGACATTTTTGGATTTGTTAACATGAAACCTAGGACGACTGACAACCAAACTCTCTCTCTCTCTCTCTCAATCTTTCTCTTGCACACACACACACACACACACACACACACACACACACATACGCGCACGCACACACTCGCACACGCACACACACAGACATAACGCACACTTTCATATTGCTGGGCCAAGCCAGACAGCTAGTTTTCTGTGAATTTAAGGCGATAAGCCGGGCAGTGGCAAGCAGCAATGGCAGCGGCAGCTATTCCTGGACGCTGGGTGCACAGCACACACAGCACTGCCGGAAGATTTATCTCCTCTTCTGAAATTTCATTTGGGGAAGGAATAATAAGGCATAGGAAATGAAAGTTAATCATGGAAGCAGTCTCTCTGTCTCTCCCGCTCCCTCACGCTGTCGTTGGCTTTGAGAGCCCGGCCCGGGCTTGTTTTATTTAGCCAGAGACCTTTTCTCTTTTTCCTCCAACCGCTTAAATGCTTCATAAATCAGGAACAAGGTGCACCGTCTGACGGTTTGTTGTCCCCCAGAAACTAATTACAAAGAGAGAGCCCTTCCGCAGCCGTAATTGAAAGTGGAGTGAGAGCGCAGCACCACAAGCGGTTCACCATCCACCACCCTATTGGACAGGCAGACATGTTAAAGAGTCCAGAAGAGGGATGGTGGAGGATGGATGAGGCAGAGGTCATGTTTCTTTAAGTTCTTAAAGATTATTTTGGTTGTATTTAAATGTATCATGCAGCGTGGCGGCCTGGCTAGAGTGATCGGTGAGAGAAGATTATGTAAAGCAGAGGTAGGTCATGAGTAGGGCTGTAACTATCGATTATTTTCTTAGTGGTTATTTTTTCTGATAAAAGTTATTTTTTCATACGTTTACTTCTTAAATATGAATGCATAACGAAAAGAATTGTGTTAATTTTTTATAATCGACTAAATCGATTTGTCTAAACCACTTGAGCCCTATTTCATAGATCGTTGCACAATGGTGTAGCGCAAAAATAACTGATGTAAAACCTCACTTGTATACCGGCTATTCTCACTATTTTGCTACATGCTATATTTATAAAAGACACCAAAAAATATATTTTTTAAATCAATTATTTTATTAAATAATTAATTTAATGGACTAAATTCCATAAACTGTTGCACCCCTAGTCATAAGTCAAATACTCATAATTATGCACATCTATAGCCACCAGCATGCCGCAATTTGGACATCTAGAGTAGATCTCACATATATAGTGCTATAGATGATGGTTGTAGGCACTAAAATATGCTTTGTGATATATAAACATTATTATTCAAAATGATATTGAATCATTGTGCTTGACCCTGGAGAAGGCGTCCATCCAGCTGTACTGTAGGCTACATTGTCAGATTTCCCTCTCCTTAATACCCTGTCTATCTATCTAAAAAAGCTAACATTTGATTAGTGCAAAGAGTATACTTAACGTTATCATTGGTTTTAAATCAGAGGTTATTACAAGGGAGAGGAGGCATTTAAGTTGTATTTGAACAAAGGCACGAGGGCCAAGGAAATTACTTGTCTGACAAGTGAATGAAATGAATTGAAGGATTTTGGACACACAGGAGGAGAGAGGAATGAGAGGAAATGAGACAGAAGAAGCATGGAGGAGATGATGATTTAAAGCTGTAGCTGACAGTCTCGTTATCAATGCGCCTCCTTCTGCAAGCATCCCTCCCAAATGGGAAAAGGTTGTAAATATAACCTTGGGATCTGCCTTTGATTCCTAAAGGTCTCCATCAAACACTTTAAACCACAAGTCATACTAATAGATGACATAACCTATACCAGAAACGTCTCCTTATTGGATCGGTGGCTATACTGTAGGGCTGTACATTGTTTACTGCTGCAGTTTATGGTGGGTTGGTGGCGAACCCATAAGAGTAATTTTTATAAGCCACAGGCTATGAGGCTGATTTTATGGTTGTTTTAACTATAGCTGATAGCTAAAACCAATACATATGTTTAAAGGCTTGTTTCTCTTATTGCGACACACACACACACACACACACACACACACACACACACACACACACACACACACACTTCATGCACGCACGCACGCACGCACGTATGTACACGCGTGCATAAAACGCACACACGCACACACTAACGCATGCATGCACGCACGCACTAACGCACGCACGCACACACGCATGCACTGTATACAGTACACATATTGGATCGGTGGCTATACTGTAGGGCTGTACATTGTTTACTGCTGCAGTTTATGGTGGGTTGGTGGCGAACCCATAAGAGTAACTTTTTATAAGCCACAGGCTATGAGGCTGATTTTATGGTTGTTTTAACACTGATAGCTAAAACCAATACATATGTTTAAAGGCTTGTTTCTCTTATTGCGACACACACACACACACACACACACACACACACACACACACACACACACACACACACACACACACACACACACACACACACACACTTCACGCACGCACGCACGCACGTATGTACTCTACACGCGTGCATAAAACGCACACACGCACACACTAACGCATGCATGCACGCACACACTAACGCACGCACGCACACACGCATGCACTGTATACAGTACACATACAGTATTATTTCCCACTTTCAGACATTATTTGACCTGGGTAAGAGGAGTGATAAAATAACCATCTGCCACAGTGATCTAGCAGCTTATCTTCTCTAGCTGACCATTCAACGCAAGCAGTCAAGTGGCAAGTCAGGCTGAACTGGCACTGCAAGTGACTTCTGTTAACCACTCAAATCCTACAGCTCCGTCCCTATTCTGGGCATGTCATAGTAGGCGAACATTTGGCAAAAATAGCTAATGTACAAGCTCACAAGGGTCAGCGCATTGCGAGGCGCAGTGAGCTTGTATATCGGATATTTTCGGTAAAGCGATTTGATGAAGAGGGAAAAAGTTGTGGCCAAGTGCAGATCCCTGGGGGACCTCAGTCAACAAAATATACTGTATAGATTTTACGTGGTTTTAAGTACCACGCTATGTCAAACATGGATGAAACCTGGCTGCAAAACACAGATGTTTCGTATAATAATGGTAGATGTCTCAGTTGAGGAGACACTGGAGTTTATCTGGACGCAAAGGAAAGAAAAACACAGATGTGTGTCTTCACTAACCCTAAGCAGTAACACAACGGTGGTCAAAGAGATTCCAGAACAAGAGACGACACTCCCATTAAGTCCCATTATAACAACCAGTGCCCTCTGCCTCCGCCATGTTGGAGTGATAGTGACTTTCGGTTGCTTAAAAAAGCATTAAAAAGTCATGCTGTTTAAACAAAAACGTGTTTTTATTCTGTTCTACTATCACATATTTAATGCTTCTACAGGACTGGTCTGTGTTGAACATGCATTATAATTATGCATACTACTATAATCATTTACTCATTTATTTATCATATTTATGAATGGATCAAAGCAGAAATTAGTAACATTCATTCAGAACTTCAGGGTGCATGTATGTGCATGCATGTATGCTTATGCGTGCGCGACCACGCATGTTTATGTGCGTGTATGCTGTGTTACATTAACATTAATTCAGAATGTCAGTATGTGCACGTGCATGGCTTGTGTGCGCGTGCACGTGCGTCTTACAGTAGCCTAACATTCATTATGGGGCCAGGCTTCCAGCATGGACCCATATTGTTATTCGCATTATTACGGGGCCAGGCTTCCAGCATGGACCCGTATTGTTATTGGCATTATTCCGTTTCTTCTTCTTCTTCTTCTTTTTCTTCTTCTGCCGTTTTTGCCAGTTCTGGCTGAACCGTGCATACGCTTTTTATGAAACTCGGCCATATGATAGATGGTCATGAAAAACGATCAAAAAATAATTCTCACAATCTTTCGTCAAAAGGTGGCGCTATAGCACTCAGTTGAAAATGACAACTTTGAACAGGTACAACTCATGCCCTGTTTCACCTACAGCCATGAAACTTTGATGCACACATGCGTCTCCTCATGCTGAACAACTTTCACACTCTGACTTTTGACCTCTGACCTTTAGATCTCCCACCATTTTGAATTATATGAAAAACAGTTAAAACCTATCTCCTCCTGGGATTTTTGAGTAATCTGCACGAAACTTTTTACACATGAACTTTGGACCTATACCAAAAAACGTTTGCAAAATATCTTCCATAAGTGAAAAAATGAAGCTTTAATGAGCCAATGAATATTGCAGTTTTATGACAATTATTCATCTGCCCCTAACACATACATGCAGACTTACCATTCTTTGAAACTTTGCAGAAATGTAAAGGGCCATTCCAAATATCACTGAAACCAATCTTACTCCAATTGGTCAAACGGGGGCGCTATAGCAATTTTTTGAAAATTGAAACTTTAAACAGGCAAAAGTCATGCCTCGTTTGGCCGACAGCCATTAGACCTGCTTACACATGTGCCTTGACTAATGAGGAACACATCTATCACGTTGACCAGTAAGCACCGCCCTTAGATTGTCCGCAATCTTGAGCAGTTTGAAAAACACTTAAACCCAGGATTTTTCAGCTATTTGTGTGAAACTGTATGATCTGTGTGATCTCCTTTTTCACAGGTTCTTGTCTGTTGGTGGCTTCTCGCTTAAATGTGTGCCCCACAACCTGAAGGTCACCAGTTCAAGCCTCACTTGGTGCAGACTTCATCTAAGTTGCATTTCACACAACATGACTATCAATGAATACATCTGCAATTGTTAAAGATAACATGAAATACTTAATTGAGTGTTTTTTACATACAGCTGATCTACAATCTCACAACTTTTCAGATAGCAATGAGAGTATGTTTTTTCAATGTATAACAAACTTCATTGTGAAAATAGCCAATGTACAATCTGACAACTTTTAATGGTTTGTGAGCTTGTAGATCGGCTACTTTCACTAGTTTTGCTTCTGAGGAGATGTACAATTTCTTAATTGGTAAATGGTTTGTGAACGAGTGATCTTAGTGTTAGTGAAACAGGGGCTTGGGTCATGAAAGAAGGCAAGAGTTTGTGATCCTCAACAGACAACATCAGCCTGGACAAAGCTATAGCACTATAGGTAGTGTTGCAGCTACCAGTGCCTCACGACCACAAGGTTGCTGGTTCAAGCCTCACTTGATGCACACTCATTTAAGTTGAATTGCAAAAAACATGACTCAATCTATTCCGTTTCCATGGCTCTCTCTCTCTCTCTTCAATCTATTCCGTTTCCATGTCTTTCTCTTCAATCTATTCCGTTTCCATGTCTCTGTCTCTTCGATCTATTCCGTTTCTATCTTCAATCTATTCCGTTTCTCTCTCTCTCTCTCTCTCTCTCAGGGTCGGCCATAGCTGAGTGGTTAGTGAGCCCGCCTAGGGAGCCAGAGGCTCTGGTTGCCCCAGGTACGATTCCAGGCGAGGTCAGCAAATGTGTCGATGACATGAAATTTGTCCCTGAGCAAGACTCTTAACCCCTAATTGCTCACAGGCCCTCATTGGAAACAAGACCGCAAGGACTTTCATGAACTGACCTGTTAAAGGAATTATCATTTCTCTTTCTCTCTCCTGGCCCCGTATTATCGCTGCTTGCAGCTATATTTCCGTTTCTTCTTCTTCTGCCACTTTTGGCAGTTCTGGCTGAACCGTGCAGTCGCTTTTTATGAAACTCGGCCATATGATAGATGGTCATGAAAAACGATCAAGAAATAATTCTCACAATCTTTCGTCAAAAGGTGGCGCTATAGCACTCAATTGAAAAATGCCAACTTTGATCAGGTACAACTCATGCCCTGTTTCACCTACAGCCATGAAACTTCGATGCACACATGCGTCTCCTCATGCTGAACAACTTTCACACTCTGACTTTTGACCTCTGACCTTTAGATCTCCCACCATTTTGAATTATATGAAAAACAGTTAAAACCTATCTCCTCCTGGGATTTTTGAGTAATCTGCACGAAACTTTTTACACATGAACTTTGGACCTATACCAAAAAACGTTTGCAAAATATCTTCCATAAGTGAAAAAATTAAGCTTTAATGAGCCAATGAATATTGCAGTTTTATGACAATTATTCATCTGCCCCTAACTCATACATGCAGTCTTACCATTCTTTGAAACTTTGCAGAAATGTAAAGGGCCATTCCAAATATCACTGAAACCAATCTTACTCCAATTGGTCAAACGGGGGCGCTATAGCAATTTTTTGAAAATTGAAACTTTAAACAGGCAAAAGTCATGCCTCGTTTGGCCGACAGCCATTAGACCTGCTTACACATGTGCCTTGACTAATGAGGAACACATCTATCACGTTGACCAGTAAGCACCGCCCTTAGGTTGTCCGCAATCTTGAGCAGTTTGAAAAACACTTAAACCCAGGATTGTTCAGCTATTTGCATGAAACTGTATGATCAGTGTGATCTCTTTTTTCAGAGGTTTGTCTCTTGGTCCAATAGCGTCCCGCTTAAGTGTATGTCTCACAACCTCAAGGTCACAGGTTCAAGCCTCACTTGGTGCAGACTTCATCTAAGTTGCATTTCACACAACATGACTATCAATGAATACATTTGCAATTGTTAAAGATAACATGAAATACTTAATTGAGTGTTTTTTACATACTTCATTGTGAAAATAGCTGATCTACAATCTCACAACTTTTCAGATAGCAATGAGAGTATGTTTTTTCAATGTATAACATACTTCATTGTGAAAATAGCCGATGTACAATCTGACAACTTTTAATGGTTTGTGAGCTTGTAGATCGGCTACTTTCACTAGTTTTGGTTCTGAGGAGATGTACAATTTCTTCATTGGTAAATGGTTTGTGAACGAGTGATCTTTGTGTTAGTGAAACAGGGGCTTGGGTCATGACAGAAGGCAAGAGTTTGTGATCCTCAACAGACGATATCAGCCTGGACAAAGCTATAGCACTATAGGTAGTGTTGCAGCTACCTAAGAGTGCCTCATGATCGCAAGGTTGCCGGTTCAAGCCTCACTTGATGCAGACTCATTTAAGTTGAATTGCAAAAAACATGACTCAATCTATTCCGTTTCCATGGCTCTCTCTCTCTCTTCAATCTATTCCGTTTCTATCTTCAATCTATTCCGTTTCCATGGCTCTCTCTCTCTCTTCAATCTATTCCGTTTCTATCTTCAATCTATTCCGTTTCAATGTCTCTGTCTCTTCAATCTATTCCGTTTCTATCTTCAATCGATTCCGTTTCCATGTTTCTGTCTCTTCAATCTATTCTCTCTCTCTCTCTCTCTCTCTCTCTCTCTCTCTCTCTCTCTCTCTCTCTCTCTCTCTCTCTCTCTCTCTCTCTCTCTCTCTCTCTCTCTCTCTCTCTCTCTCTCTCTCTCTCTCTCTCTTTCTCTGAGGGTCGGCCATAGCTGAGTGGTTACTGAGCCCGCCTAGGGAGCCAGAGGCTCTGGTTGACCCAGGTACGATTCCAGGCCAGGTCAGCAAATGTGTCGATGAAACGAAATTTGTCCCTGAGCAAGACTCTTAACCCCTAATTGCTCACAGGCCCTCATTGGAAACAAGACCGCAAGGACTTTCACGAACTGACCTGTTAAAGGAATTATCATTTCTCTTTCTCTCTCCTGGCCCCATATTATCGCTGCTTGCAGCTATATTTCAGATTGTAATTCATGGAAAAACTCATCTTGAAACTCTTGAAAATAGAATGGGTTCTTAATTACATATAAATGGTGCATTTATATAGCGCTTTTATCCAAATCGCTTTACATAGATTGTGCATTACATTCACCCATTCACACACACATTCATACACCGATGGTGGAGGAAACCATGCAAGGCACCAACCCGCTCATCGGGAGCAATTAGGGGTTCAGTGTCTTGCTCAAGGCCAGACACTGAAGGGGAAGGGAGGCGGGGACATAGATTGGTGAAGCAATAGGAAGCGCCGCACGAATCCGGGCGGCTGGGTTTGGATCCGCCCTTCAAGACCATCGATTGGGCTCGTTCTTTCAGTCTACTCTACCCCTGAGCCACTGCCACCCCATACTGCATAATGTACCAAATAGAAATAAATGGCATAACGTCCACGTTGATGATGGTTTCTGTATTTATAGCTACTGATCCTGCTCTGTACGGCACTTTGTATGTGCTTTCTAATTACATTTGACTTGACAACAATGACAAACTGTTATTAAGGACTAAGCGACTGCATCAATATAAATGTACACATGAGACTGCATATCAGACAATGCTGTAAGCCATAGTATGCCAACTGACAGGCAGAATATTGTTGACATTGTTAACCATTATTGTTTGATGTACATGTAACCTTTCTCCCCTAACATAACAGTCAGAAATTAAAATCAAATCCAGTCAAGTCATCTTTATTAATGTAATGTTTATTAACGGTTGCGCCAAAGTGCTTTCCAATGGGGCATGACAAAACAGAAACACATGATACCATATAATAAATCATAGTCTACAAAATGCCAGACTAATGTCAAACAGATAAAATACAACAACAGCATACATTAGACAAATGCTAAATGTATTATTCATGCTAAATGATTGACTCATTATTTTTACAAGTAAATGATTGACTATTCTATGCTTCTTTATCTGTTTAGCAGTCTATGATAATATGTAACAGCAATGGTGGTTTTCACAGTCTGGCACTTAATTGGGTGATCACGCCAGCCTTGGAAAACGGCGAAGGTCCCAGGCTAGGTGTTTGCAGCATGTGACCAATCTCAAACATGGAAAAATCTACAGGCAGCAGAGCGACATGTTTCACAAACGAAGAGCAAACTATAATATTAGACAAATACGAACAATTCAAACACATAATCATGACTAAAACAACACAGTTGGAGCTGCCAATATGCAGGAAGAACAGCTGGCAGAAAATCGCAGACTGTGTGAATGCGTAAAGTAATAGGCTTATAATATCACTGCAAGAAACGATAAAAATACCTTGAAGATTAGAGCAGAAAGATCCACACACCAAATAGCTTGAGGATTTTATTGAATGCGTGTTTTGAGCAACACAGTCTCTTCCTCAGACTTATTATAATATCAGTACCCCATGATTCGAGCAAGAGTATATATGATTCTTATGGCATGTATGACAATTTTAGCCTTATTCTTTCAGCTGCAACCCCGGCGATGTAAAACGGACTTGGGAGCAAATAAATATAAAAACGTTGTTAAAAGCGTTAAGTAGACTTACTTTCATATCTCACAAGTACAACAAGGAAGGTTTTAGTGCTTCAATCAGTCTCTGTTGTAAGATGCTTTTCTCTTTTGTAGGATGATTTGGGAGTACAAAAGGAATTATTTTTGACACAGATAACGTACTCCGTCCGACAAGAATCTACCTCTCACAGAGTCGAAAATCTTAAACGATCAAATCAGAATTGATTAAATCCTAATCATTTAAGATTTGATTGACAAGCTACACAACCAATATCATTCATTCCCCGCCCCCGCTCTTGATTGACAAGCTACCCAACCAATAGCATTCATTTCCGGTTGCATAGGATATGACATGATACGCGATATAGAAAGATGGCGGATTTGAAATTGCTGAAAAATAGGCTTCATTTACAGTCTGTAGAGTCTATGGGCGTAACGCTGTCCATTCTTTTTACAGTCTATGATATACACCCCTTTTTCCAGCTTTTGCCTTCTTTGTCAGTTCGTTATTGTAAGTCAACAGTGTTCAGTTCCTAGTGTATTTCTTTTAGGCTATTTGATCTCTTGTTCCAATTTTGATATTCCTAGTATTTTCCTTTTGTTACTTAAGTGATTTTTCCCCCTCATGTTTGTTCCTGGTCCTCTGTGAGTTTTTGTAATAAACTCTGTTGCATTTCAGCTCCTCAGCCTCTGCCTGTCTGTCGGCATTTGGATCATAAACCTGCTTCGCACACGTGACACAAGAATTTTACTATTAAAAAAAGCGTACAACAAGCTTTAACTGCTTTCCATTTTGTTGTCATGGAATAAATATGTACAAAAGGTTACTATATATTAGATTTCTTAAAGATGTTGTTTACAGGGACAAAAATGTATTTGGTTAATTTCACACCAGTATCAGGGCAAAAGGTTTCAGCATTGGCTCTATCTCAGGTACTACATACAGTTTGTACTGGTAATAGTAAATACAATTACAATACTGCAGTTAACACTAAAAGAAGATATTTTTATTATTTAAACATTTTACCTAATTTTTCTTTTCTTTTTTTTGCCATTATGGAACCGAAACAGGGAATCGATGAAAAGCAGAATCTAAAATACCTTACCGTCCATGTAAATATCGGGCCAAAAGGGCTTTGTCGGTCTCTGAACACTCTTTCCCAGAGACCCTCTCACGATCCATGAACTGAACTCCACAGGATCAGGAAGAGAATTGATTGAATAGTCGGCGGTGCTTTTATACATGTTGAACTGTTATCTCAAACCTAACCTGCTCCAGAGCAGTTTACATGTGCAGCATAGGTTACCATGGCGATGTACACCGGTAAACCCAGGGATAAACCTGTACTAAATCTAGCTTTGTACAGACCCCAGAAAACGTCTAGCAGCCCTCAACAGATCACAGAAAGGCTGCGTAACCCACTTGTTTACTCTTGTAAACCAGTGATGTGACAATACAGTTGGTCCTTGATTCTCTTGATACTATACTATACTATACTATACTATACTATACTATACTATACTATACTATACTATACTATACTATACTATACTATACTATACAAATATGAATATGCAAACAACTCATACAAGAAAACCTTGTCTTCAACCATCCATCTCTCAGCCTTGCAACACACAGGCACACAATAGGACTACAGTATGCATAGCCTATGCATGGGACTGCATAGGCACACATTTTAACATTCAAGGGAGAGCTATTGTCAATCATGAACAATAGCGGCTGATGAATCCAATCATCTTTGAATGGAGGGCTACTGTCTGTCTGCTGTTCCTCTAGGCAAGTCACTTAACCTGAATGGCTTGTGTAAACACCCGGTGGGATAAATGGGTATTATCTTAGAGGGGGACGAGGTCTGTCAAAGCACAGGGGTGATGGAAATAACTAGCAAGAGCTATAACCCCCATTTCCTGGACAATGACTGTGGCTATAATGGACATTGTGTGTGTGTGTGTGTGTGTGTGTGTGTGTGTGTGTGTGTGTGTGTGTGTGTGTGTGTGTGTGTGTGTGTGTGTGTGTGTGTGTGTGTGTGTGTGTGTGTGTGTGTGGCAAAAGACAGAGTGAGAGAGAGAGTGCTGTAATGAGGTGTCTAAGATGCTGATGTGTTTTCAAACACAAACAGCATAGAGCTACTGTAACAGTTTTCCTCACCCACAGGCTTAATATATACTGTATATGCATACTGCGTATATGCATAGTGTGTGTTTGTGTGTGTGTGTGTGTGTGTGTGTGTGTGTGTGTGTGTGTGTGTGTGTGTGTGTGTGTGTGTGTGTGTGTGTGTGTGTGTGTGTGTGTGTGTGTGTGTGTGTGTGTGTGTGTGTGTGTGTGTGTACACATGCGTGCGTGTTTATATTTTGCAGTAACTGGTCTCTCTCTAACTAGCAGATAAACATACCGGCCAATCCCATCTGAAAAGCACTGTGGATGGTCAGGAGACGTATACGATGTATATATAGGCCTACATATAAAAAACGAGTGCTCCTCGTGTCCCCTTTTTCTAAAATTGACTGATCCATCAGTCATTTTGCAAAATGACTAGTCAGTTTGCAAAATGATTGACCCACCAGGCAGTATGCAAAGGGACTACTCATTTTGCAAAATGACTGATCTCTCAAATTTACAGTACTTTAACATCACCACGCTCAGGTTTCGGTACCCAGCATTGGCCGAGTTATTGCATGGGTGAAATAGATTATCTCTCTCCCTCTTGCTCCCAGTTTAATTCAACATATGTCTGTTTGTACTGCATGTTCATCCATTCATCCATCCATACTTCCCTCATCCACTGTTCATCAGCACTCCCCTTGTTTGCCAGTCATTCTGGGCAGTGAATCATAACCCATTTCCTCGTCCTTTATTTTGCCCTGGTGCTCCTCCACAATTCCTTCTCTCCCTCCCTTATCTGCATCTCCCTGTCCAGGGGCTGCGTCGCCTGTCACCTGGTCGTGTCCAGAACCACCAGCATGGACAGGGCTCTCTAAGCCTGTGGGAGTTAACACAGCAATAACCCCATCACCCAGTATGACACAGCCAGAAAACTGAATGTGCGTGCGTGTGTGCGTGTGTGTGTGTGCGTGCGTGCGTGCGTGCGTGCGTGCGTGCGTGCGTGCGTGCGTGCGTGCGTGCGTGCGTGCGTGCGTGAGGAAAGGAAGGTTTTGAGGCATTCATCATTTTCTAGTCAGACAAATATGAAAATGCAAATGACTCTTACATGACAGCCCTGTCATCATCCATCGGTCACCCAACCTTGCAGCACACAGGTGCCCACATCCAACGCACACACGCGCACGGACGCACGCATGCACGCACGCACACACATAGCGAAAACATGCAAACATAGAATTATGCTGTATGCTGATTGAATGTCATGTCATTTACGATCCAATAAACAATCGAGAGAAACACAGGGAGAGACCGATGCAGGGAGCAAGACGTGTGTGTGTGTGTGTGTGTGTGTGTGTGTGTGTGTGTGTGTGTGTGTGTGTGTGTGTGTGTGCATGTGCGGTTGAGTGGGGGGGGGGGGGGGGCATGCAGAGAACTGGACATAACACTAAAGCTGGAGCAGGTGATTCCTCTGTGTGCCTCCCTTGGCCGTGGGTGCTCAGCTAACACAACATATAGTCATATAAGTAGAAAAATCTAAAATAAACATTAGGTTTCAGTTTACCATTTTTTATCTGACACGTTTTGGCGCCTTCATCAGAGCAAGTTAAAATGCATATATATACACAACAGATTTTCTTTTTTATAAGGTTTACAATCATTCCCACCTGTGGGGGCGGTTCTTACTTGGGTGTGACCGCAAGTGATCACAGACAATAATACAATAATGCAGTTATTACAACATCATTCTATGTATTAACAGTACAAAGTACAGAATACAAAAACAGATGCAGCAACAGGTACAACAATAAAAGAACACAGACTCGTTAAGCAGTACCAGAGCAACAAAGAACATGTTTTGTTGATCTCTTCTATATTTGATGCGAATTTTGACAACATTAAAACGGGCTTACACTTAAAGAAAGGGTCTGAAAGAAAAATCCTCATTTCGACACTTGCATGCATTGTGTTCAGTTGGTCTATCCAGAACATTTTTCCCTGTGTCAGTAATTTGGGGAGGTTGCCCCCTCTAGGGGCAGTGACCTAGAAAGCGCAAGGTTGAGGGTAGACACAAAATCCTTCAGCATAGGTTCCATTTGTAGAATTGACCAATGTTTCATTACTATTTGTTTGACTAGATTTGCACAGTGGCTGTAATCAGAACAAAAACATAGTTTTGAGGGTTTCTGGTCTTTGTTAATAGGTATTTTCTTGGTGTTTGATGGGCATGGGTAAAATGCATCTATGTAAAAATCTCTCTTTTTTAGAATAGAAATCTCATGTCAGGGAAGAAAATATGTTTTAGGTGACTGGGATGGTTGGAATTGAAGTGTAATATTGTTTCTCTCCATGGGTATATAGGAAATAATAGTTCGAATTTTGTTCTCCTGATCTTTAAAAATAGTGACATCAAGGAAATTAGCCGACTACTCTCTGCAGTGAATTTGAGAAAAGTAGTAGTGTGATTAAGATAAGAAATTAACTTAGAGAAATCATCATGATCTGAGTCATAGAATCAAATTATATCATCAATGTAACGTTTCCACAACTGGACATAACACCTCTTCCCCCACCCACCCAACCAACCAGTGTTCAAAAACCAGGCTATGACGTGAATTCATTTTACTCCTCATTTCTCATTTCTTTTCATTTGGTCTTAACGCAGCGGGCTGTTTGCTCAAACCACTGGATGTTTGTGTCCTGTCACGTTTAATTCTGCTCCATTTGCCTGGAGTCAGGCAGGCTGCCACTGACAGGAGGACAACCACGTATTGATGGATGGATGGATGGATGGATGGATGCGTGGGTGGGTGTGTGGATGGGTGAATAGATGGGTGTGGGTTGGTGAATGAATAGATGGATGGATGGGTGAATAGATGGATGGGTGAATGGATGAAGAGTTAGACATTTAAACAAAATTAATGATCTATTGTATAGGGTAGTACTGACAGGGACCCACAGAACAAGGCCTTAAAGCTCTGTCTGCTTGGTGACAGTCTAAGCTGTCATACTAGACAGAATAAGCTGCCACACCAGCCCAGGAGTCAAGTGAACCAGCTAGCATCAGTCAACCCAATATATTGTTACAACACAACACAGGAGATCTTTAATAACCAAGTGCATATTGATGGCTATAGAGCCACCAGCCAGTCATCCCGAGGTCTCTTCTCTCCTTTCTTTGCCCTCTGAATCTGTAGTGTAAATCAGCGCTTTAAGCAGGCAATATCCTCCGCTAGTCTCCCAGCCCTCTCTTATCTTTAAGCCATATATTGCCTTTTTCCACATGGCAATTTCCCCAAACTTAGCCCGCCATTCCCCTCAAGACTTATGAAGATCAGCTTTTATTGGTTAGGGTTCACTACAGTGGATCCAGTGGGCATGAGGACAGCTGGATTTATTTGCTGTAGAGTCAGAGTGAACAGCGTTCTGCCAAGTCCAACCAGTATCTTTCTGCGTTCACGTGCAGTACTGTATATATATCACACTGGATGTTTGCTATACTTTGACTGGTTGGAAAGTAGCTGCCACGCTCCGCTGGCATAATATACTGTATAGTACGCCGTGTTTGTGTAGTAAGTCAGTTGGCTCAAAATCCCAAGATCCCACATTCTCAACACTATCTATTTTAGGACCACAGTTATGTGTCAGCACACACACGCTTATTCTGTTTGAAGCATAGCCATTAATAAGATTAATTGTCATTTTTAACCCCCCCCAGAAGATGATGTATATTGATTATATTATGACCATTTGCACCAAAACAAATTGATCGTGTCTTCCATGTTATATTTTTGTAGCAGGCAGGGGCCATAATAGCCCGTGAGTGACAGTGGAATACTGTGAGCCTGAGATTGGCGAGGCAGTAATATGCCAAATGCACGCTCATAAAGATAAAATATGGTTCC